>NC_137920.1:42180289-42270289 GCF_963457725.1 Sprattus sprattus
TGGCTGTGCCGCTCACGGTGGACCGCTACGTCGCCGTGTGCCACCCTCTGCGGTACCCGTCCATCTCGTATCCGGCACGAACACGCAGGGTCATCGCTGCCGTTTATGTCGGCTGCCTGCTCACTGCCACCCCCTACCTGTGGTGGCCAGACTTGTGGAAGGGCCTGTCTGCGGTGGGGAGGGACAACAGGGGGCCCTTGGGGGTCAGAAACATGAGCGAGGCAATGCCGGATGAGACCCAGACCCACAGAACCGTGGGCCAGCACGCGCTCGTGTGGACCCACTGCCTGACGGTGTACGCCGCTCCGTGCTCCGTGTTCTTCGCCCTGAACACGGCCATAGTGAGACGCCTGCGCAGCCGTATGCACAGCCACAGCCACGGTCACCTGCGCCTGAGAGGCCTGGCCACCGGTCGAACCACCGCCATCCTGCTGGCCGTCACCTCCATGTTTGCCATCCTGTGGGCCCCACGCACCGCCCTGCTGCTCTACCGCTTGTATGCACCCGAGCAGCAGGACCCCCACTCCGCCCAGCTCCTGCACCTGCTCGCCGACGTGGCTAACATGCTAGCGCTGCTCAACACGGGTGTCAACTTCTTCCTGTACTGCTTCATCAGCAAGCGTTTCCGAGCGGTCGCCGCCAGCGCTCTGAGGGCCCTCCCCCGGTGCCGGCCACCTCCGCCGCCCTTCTATGCCGGTCACGCCATCTCAGCCTCCAGCAGCCCCTGGATCTCCCCGGCCAACTCACAGCGCGTCAGGATGTTTGTGTACCAGTACGATAAACACGGCCGACCCGTGTGCATCTCCTCTTGAGAAAAATCTGTAGGATCAATCATTGGAAACGGGTCTGAGCTCTAATCACTTGGAATGTAGAGGTGAAGAGAGCTAATCTATTAGCATAGCTTCCAAGAAATAATCACTGATATGTTTTAATATTGATCGATGTAGCAATAAGGACAATAACCTTTTCAATACCCTTCCCGCATGAAGTATAGCTGAAAGCGGTGATTGTGAATATTGTAAAGCTACAGCTTCATCACTACCAACTGAACAAACTGCTAAATGCCCCGGTGACTGCTTGGTCTTCGTAGGAGGCTCGCTCTGAAGTGGAAGGCCACAGTGATGTTAAGACGGAAGGGCTTTCATGTGTTGACTCACCTTGACCTCATGCTACTGGAAGTTAAACATGCTCTCTCATGTAGGTGTTAGAGATGCACTGATGACCTTTAAACTGGTCAGGGAGGCTTTCGTCCTCTGTGAAGAACAAATGTAGTGAACTTACCTCCAAGAGATCAACAGGGCCTTCCACCCTCTGTCGCCCAATGGGGCACAAAAATCGATTGGCTTCAAAAGACAGCCATCCAATGGCAAAACGGTGTGTATGAAGGTCACAGAATGTCATTATGTGTCACCAACAATCCTCTTTTCACCTTTAAGTACAGACATCCTCCTCTTTTTTCTCTTAAGAGCATGCTGAGTCACAGGGGCCTATCAGATTGTCACTTGCCCCAGCCCTATGAAAAGCAGTCCTCTAAGCACTCTCACCATGGCAACAAAAAGAGATAACCTCAGGTCTCAAGCTGGGAGTTGTCCCTCTGTGAATATAAAGAGGTTCAGAGGTCAGAGCTAAGTAGGACATGCTAATGTATTGAGGAAGAAGGGGAGAGGCCTTGAAAACCGAGGATGAGATATTTTACTTGAGGCTTTAAGTGAAATATTATTAAAAGGACCTATTGGTGCCAGTATTTATTTATTTGTTTGTTTGTTTGTTTGTACATCTAGCTAGCTATCTTTTTATTTATTGGCTGTTGTGTATTTATTTATTTGTGTGTAGTTTGCAATTGTCATAGCGAAGGTACAGTAATTATGTGTATTTTTGGAAGTGTTGTAATGTAAACTGCAGTGCAATGTGTCATGTTAACATGAGGACATGTGATGTCTCTGCAGTATGTAGGGCTATTGTAAGAGCATATCTAGATTGTAGGCTTCTACGTCAACAGTTAAATATGGATTGGCTCATTTGCTTGACATTTGTGTAAGGTGGCAAAGCAGACCCAGATTCATTTTTGTTGTTTATTGCTATTTTTTAATCTGGTATTTCCATTGTTACTTGTGTTTAGATGTGTATCGACTCAAGTCTTGCAGTGTTTCCATGTCTGTAACAAGAAGAAGAATATTAGAATAACGGTCAGAATTAAATACAGAAAAGGTCTCTTACAAATGACACATGAACTAGCACTGATTTTGAAGTGAATTTATTTGGTGTTTACAACCTACGTCAAATTCATTCTGATGACAATTCTGATGACATTGCACAGGTCCCACTCACCATCATCCAGCCTAATCACCCGGGCTTCTTCAGCGTTACCAGCTGCACCACAGGAAATACCACAGGGGTTTTCAATGCCTTACTGTTTCCTTTCATTACTGTAAAAACCAATTAGTCTCATAATGTTGGCAATGATGGCAATGGCAAAGATGTGGTACTAGTGTCAAAGCTACATAGTGTGCTTCAGTAAAATGTATTTGGTAGAAAACAGTGGAGGGTTTATTCAGATATAGAGGACTATATTGGTGTTACCGATTCTTGTGGGTGGTATTAGGAACCTGGTCTATTTTCCTTTGAGAACTATTTTCATACAATGGTATACACATGTGATTTTGGTACAGGATTGTTTTGATGTCACAATAAAAAGAAGAACAAAAAAACATCTTTGTTACACCTTGCATTATTCATGAATCCATCATAAAATAGTTTTGTAGTTAACAAAGCTTCTTAGAACAGTTTCTAAGATTTGAGCAAAAATGAATCTGAGCTCTTCCCTTTTCAAACCACCAGGTGGAGCTAGGTGTGTAAATTATAGACCCATTTAAGTATTTTTTTTTTTACTGTAAGCTTGCACCATATCATAGTTGTATATACATGGGCAGTGTAAATGATGCACACAAAAAAGAAAGACACAACTTAACAAATGCTTTGAAATGCTAAAGAAGATGAACAGAGAGTGTCTGCACTTTACATGTGATGATTCAGTTGGCTGTGTCTTTCTCCAAATCAGTATCAGACAGTGCATTACAGCCACCCTCCAGCTGACCCCAAGGGTCTCCTCCTCTCTCCTCCATAAAGGTCCTTAGCGAGTTAATTGGATTGATGTGGATTGATCCTCGACTTATATCTGTCACTTTGGTTTCTCCCTGGTGCCTGGTAAGAGCAACAAGTGCCCTAATCAACTTCAGATCTTTTCAGCACTCACAGAGAAGCTAAAATGGACTCACACTCCCAACAAAGAGAGTATTAGGGCTTGGTCACTCTTTCCTGTTAGGCTGTGATGAGAATGTATTTGTGATATTGCAAATTAAAATCTTTAACTTTAAATTGTTCTTAGTAACAAACAGAATGTGTCACCATCCATTTCCTTTGTACCTGAAGGATTCCTCAGGTTTTTCAATTAAATGAATTTATCCAAACAGCCACATCTTAACCGTCATGTCACTATTACTGGTTAGTTCTTCTGGTCCTCCCTGGAATCCCCTTGAGTAGGGAAGGACAGTTGAGATGGGGATTATGTGCTCTGGTACTTAACCTCAAAGTATAATCACTGAAGCGACAAACTCAGCACTTCCTTGGTCTCTCCTACCTCTCTCTCTCTCTTTTCTTCCTACACTCCTCCCTACCTTTCTATTTTGTCACTTTCTATCTCTGTCTTTTGAGGTGTTTCTTTATTTGTCTCTATGTTCTCACTGTCATGGCTTGCTTGTATGATAGAGTTATTAGTGCCTATCTGTCTTTTGCGTAGACTACGGCATTGCCTTAAGATTCATCTGTATTAATTTGTGAGCAAAGACATTTTGATTCGTACATTTCACACTTTAACACTAAGTACAGTGTTAAAATTACTATTCCGTTGCTCTAATTAACTATGACAATTCTTACTTATAAAATGTACTTTCAATTACAGCTTTGGCACTTTCTGATATAAACCTGCTACTAGGTTCGCCAAACCAGCACAACCTAATCTGATTACTAACCAACATAGGATTAGTCAGGGGAATCCAGTCATTATCCACAACAAAACTGATCTGAAGCCTGCCTCACACTTCATTCAACTAGCAAAGTTGAAAGGCAGAGAACGCTGTCTGCAAGAAGCCCATCTTTGAGATCTTTGTGGACTGTGTATGCCTTCTATGTGCGCACACTGATCCATCTCTGCTACTGTATACCAAAAACAAAAACACGCTCAAGGTGGCTTAACTCCTCCTTAAAGTTGGAAGCATATGTGAGTCACGGCTTTCAGCTATGACATAACATCTTGAACATGTCTCACGCTGAATTACAACCTCTAAGCATCACTGTATATTATTTTTGCAGGAGGAGGAAAAAAATATAGTCAGATGGAATGGTGGGCTAAATAAAGAAGGTTCCCGAGTTCAGATGGAGTTCAATGGTATGATGACCTCTCCTCCTGCTGCGAGTTCCATTTGATTTACCTCTGCAGACTCTGTTTCTCGAACCCTTACATTACGTGGAAGTGAACTACTTGCTGCAAAGTGTGATTCCTATAATGTATTATCAAAGCACTATCACGTCTTTATATTGAGTGCCATCGCATTCTTTCACTGATTTCTGCAATCACGTCTGCAGCTACTCCTACAGAGACGCTCTCAAGACTCACAGTGAGGTAGGCTACTATCTCTTTGGCAGACGGCGTGTGAGAGAGAGGGCGTGAGGGGGGGAAGGGGGGCAGAACACTTACAGCAAGCTCTCAAAGCTGCGCCCAGTGGGATGGATTGAAACGGTCATCTTTACTGCAAGGAAATGTGATGGATTAGCCCATTCATTTTTTATTGAAAATCTTCGCAGTGGATGAGTTCTTGAAATAAGTTTGCAACCAAAGAAGGGTGAGAGGGAGAACAGCGAAAGATACTGGATACACTTGCAAATTCGCTCCAAAGGAATCGGTCTGTGCCTTCAGTCCACGATAGTAGGATATATCCGAGATGAGACATCCGTTTGTGAATAAATAACTCCGTGAGAAAAAAAATACTGTAAAGCCACTGCCCATTTGCGAAACCAGCCTAAGGTAAGTAGGCTAACTAAATCGGTATCAAAGAGTTTTGGATCTTATTTATCACTGAGGTATAGGACAGCAGAAGGGCGCTTTTTTGTGTGGTGATGGGATTACTAAAAAAATGTTTGACTAAAGATCTCTTAGTTGAAATGTCTTTGATGGGATATCATCAGTCATTTGTTAGAGCTTATCAATGGCCCATCCAAACCCTTACTGTTCGCATATAATTGGTTATCTTTCATTTCGCTGTCCTATCAGTGACAGAGGTCACTACTTTAACTTCACCCTCTGCATTCTTCCTATACACTTCTGCTGCTCTCCAGAGGTCTACTCGGTGTGTGTTGTTGCCATATAATACAAAAAGAAACCTAATTTGCAGAAAATGTCCAAGGAGGAATTGAGAGGGAAGAGAAAAGCAAATGAACAATGTCAATATGTGTGGCTAAAGACATCTGAGTTCATAGAGAAATAGAGAGAGCAATGAAGAGGGAATATGATAGATTAAACATGCTAAACCACTCTGGTTTGACAGGCATTGTTTGCATTGTGTCTCCTTGTGCACTTGTGGGTTTTGATGTGTGGTATAGATGTTGTTCTGCTATTCAGTGATAGCATCTTATGTAAACCCCATCCAGGCCTGCCCACGCTGTGCTGCTGGTTTCCATGGTAACTGTTCAGGGCTGGCACAGGCTTGAGGTGGCACATTGTGAGAGACTAAACAAAGGCATGACATCATTAAGTTGCTGAACCAAAGTTAACTGTCTCAGACAAATGAACGATGCTCCATGGTGCCAGTCTCCGGCAATGTGTAGTTATCAGTACTGATGTTTGCTCTTTCTGCCTCTCCCCCATCTCTTCTCCCTCCAGTCATGGCCCTCAGTCCAGCCATCCTAGTCCTCTTGTCCCTCATCAGCTGTGGGTCTACTGAATCGGACCTACTGCCTCCATTGGGCTGTGGTTCATCCGTGGACGCCCCGTATCAGGTGCTGTGTGACCTGGAGTCTGTGTGGGGGGTGGTACTGGAGGCTGTGGCGTGTGGGGGTGCTGTGACGGCCCTGGTGCTGGCCCTGGTGCTGGTGAGCCGGCTGCGGTACGTGTATGAGCCCGAGCGCCGCTGCGGGGTGGGCGCCCTCCTCCTGTTGCTGGGGGGGACGATGGGGCTCTTTGGCCTCTCTTTCGCCTTCCTGGTGGGCCGCGGGGAGGGCCTGTGTGTGGTGCGGAGGGGCCTCTGGGGGCCGCTCTTCGCCCTCTGCTTCTCCTGCCTGCTGGTCCAGGCTCTGAGGTTGAGGAGGCTGGCGGCAGGGAAGCGCAGCCCCACAGGGGGATCGCTGGCTGGTCTGGCCGTGGGGCTGAGTCTGGTCCAGGGTGTGATCGCAGGCGAGTGGCTGCTGCTGACGGTGGTACGCGAGGGTCACGCTGCCTGCGACTACCTGCCCCTGGACTTCACGCTGGCCTGCAGCTATGCACTGGGACTGCTTCTGATGGCTACAGGGATGTCTCTGGGCGTGGTGCTGTGTGGAGGGGGCCGGTCGGAGACGCTACGGCGCAGGTGGAGATGTAACGGAGTCTGGCTGTTCCTGTCCTGCCTGGCTTCTCTCATCCTCTGGGCGGCCTGGCTGGGCTTCTATCTCTACAGCGACCTGGTGGCCGAGTCAGCGCTGCACGACGGGCGACCCAACTGGGATGAGCCCGCACTGGCGGTTGCCTTAGTGACAGAAGGGTGGGCCCTGCTGCTGTTCCACGCCATCCCCGAGGCTCACCTGTGTCTGCGGCAGGAGGCTCAGTTTAGCATGGCGGCGCCGGACTTCTACGACCCCCCCAATCAGTCATCCTCTCAGCTCCAGGACCAAGGCTTTGAGGAGGATGAACGAGCCCAGGCACAAAGATCTACATTTGCAGACAACCAGGCCTTCACCATAGAGGAACACAGTGCAGGTACCTGTGGGTTGATTTCCACCCATTGAGTATCCTTGTGTAATCATAATACATTTAAATAATTTCTAATGTGTGTGTGTGTTCCCAGCTCTGAGATCCGGTGCTTACCATAATGGCCTGGCAGGGCCTCGGCAGGGCCTGCCGTTCCGTAGTCACGTGTACCAGCCCACAGAAATGGCTTTGCTGATGAACAGCGGAACCGTAAGGCCTGCACACTCCTGCACACGCATCCACTCTGTCACAACCACACAAACAAGCCCACCTACTGCAACATGCCCATAGACAGAGACACAAAAGTACATTTCAGGAGTTTATTATATAAATATACCTTTTATGGTCCTTTTATATTATGCCACATGCGTGGCACATTCCATTGACCATATGAGACGAGCCACGACGTGTGAGATAAAGTCGTTGTGTGAGATAAAGTCGTTGTGTGAGATAAAGTCGTTGTGTGAGATAAAGTCGTTGTGCGAGATAAAGTCATTGTGCAAGATAAAGTCGTTCTAATCCTCACCTTGTAATCCCTCTCTCCTTCTTGTCTCCCACATGCGCTGTGACAGATCCCAACCGCTCCTCCAAACTTCACAGGCAGGCAGCTATGGTGAGAGCAGAAGGAACTGGTTGGAGTGAAAAAGCCAGACACTCAGGATACTACTTTTCAGAAGGACAATCATTTTCAAAGGGACATATCAATATTGTTACTTCAGTGATGTAATGAATGGCTTTTTCTTTTTTTATGGGAGATTTTTTGTCATGTGTATTTGAATCTTGAAAAATTGCCCTCAGCAGCTACCTTTGTATCTACAACAGCAATTCAACATTCTTTTAAGTTTTACATAGATGTTGTGTAGAAGTGTTGTTTTTTAAAGCTTTTGTGATTTGAAGGTATTGCACAGATTTGAAAACTTTCCTATGAGGTATGTTGTGAATTGCACTTTATGATGAAACTGAACAATCCCCATGGCAACTCACACTGAATGTAAATAATGATTATTACTGAATGTATTTCTGCAACAGATTATAATGAATATATGAAATAACAAATCGACTTCAGGTGCATGATTTGTTCCATCAGTTTTGAATTTGGGTAAGTTCTCTTACCATGCAGTAGCCTACCAACACTCTCAGCAGAACTATAGGCTATATGAATTTCTTGGAGTCTAACATGGAGGGTTTCGGTTAATGGTGCACAGTGCAAGAGTAGGCTATTAGAAGACTATGTGTGTCCCACCCCTGACCCCAGCACAAAGGATACATACACAACGAACAGCTTGAAGTAAATAAACTTGAAATAAATTATGCTATATTAAACATTTTTGAAAGCCTATTATGTTCTGATAATAGACCAGGACATGCTCTGAAAAGTAAGCCATATCAGCACAGATTTAAACTACAGGTGTACACAGGGTCATGTTCATACCAACCTGAGCCTTTCCCTCAGAAATCAAATCAAAGATCTCAACCAAAAGTCAGTCTCCCCCCCAAAAAAAGACCATGCTCAACCTCTTACACCAGCATCCACACAGCGCTTAAACAGTGACGTCATGCTATCCATGAATACTACCATTGTATTTATTTTCTGTTTTATATAGGGCCTATGCTGCTACAGTGAACCTCCTACACTACTAGGCCTACTACTTTTTAATATTTAATAGGACCTACAGAGAAAAACTTTTTTGATTAGCTTATTGGGGGGACTTAATATGAAGCCTAATTGAGGTTGTGAACATGGTCATGGTCACTGTTTTTTCCCACAGTTCAGCAGCAAATAAGCCAAAGTTTAAATTTGTAGTGGAGTTGTAGGAGTTGTTAATGGGTGGGCACTCATCACAGTGACTTGAATACCAGTGCCAACGGGTCTGGTAAGTCCCTGAGAGCGGCGCTCCCATAGACATCATTTAGGTAGACGCCGCCTCCACTGCTTCTCGGCGAAACGCGTCGCCACCATATTGTTACAGGAGCTCTCTGACGTCAGAGGTCTGTCAAACGTGTCAAACAACCACAAGTTTCCAGGAGCTGCGGTTTATCTGGATACAAATCACGATAACCT
The DNA here is from genome assembly GCF_963457725.1 of Sprattus sprattus. Lineage (NCBI taxonomy): Eukaryota > Metazoa > Chordata > Actinopteri > Clupeiformes > Clupeidae > Sprattus > Sprattus sprattus. The sequence continues at coordinate 42,189,346 of NC_137920.1, forward strand.
TTTACATTTCGCAACCAATTTTATGGAGTATTCAAGGGTTTATGCTCTACGTGAAGTGTGTGAAAAAGATTTGCCTCTACATGAATTCCATACAAAAATTGAGGCTATCCACCAGCAATTGGAATGTTCAATTACTCAGCTGAAACAACCATGCTTGATGAACACTCTGGGATCTCACAACAATGAACTCTGTGAATTCAGTCTCCCTGCTGAAAGTACCATCTGTGGCCTCATAAAAAAGTGCAACTCCTCCACCTGTCAGCTGTACCCTCTTCCAACAAGCCTGGTTAAGAGCTGCCTGCCATCCATTGCTCCGTTGATTACATCAGTACTCACCACCTCTCTCCTCTCTGGCACTGTACCATCATCATTTAAAACTGCTATTGTCAGACCAATGCTGAAAAAACCTGGACTGGACTCTGACAACTTCAACAACTACAGGCCTATTTCCAACTTGCCTTTTCTCTCCAAAGTTCTTGAGAAGATAGTGGCAACTCAACTCCAGGATCACATGAAGGCCAATGATCTCTTTGAGCCATTCCAATCTGGATTCCGTCCTATGCATAGTACTGAAACGGCCATGATCAAGATTACTAATGATCTCCTCTGTGCAGCTGATGATGGACTTATCTCCATTCTGATTCTCCTTGATCTCAGTGCAGCCTTCGATACTATCTCTCACCATCTTCTGCTGGAACGTCTAGCTAATATCGGAGTGTGTGGCAGTGCTCACCAGTGGTTCACCTCCTATCTCTCTGGAAGGACACAGTACGTTCAAATGCTGAGTTGCAAGTCTGAGAGTACTGCTGTGACAAGAGGGGTGCCCCAGGGGTCTGTGTTAGGACCTCTGTTGTTCATCATCTACCTCCTCCCACTTGGCACTATCCTCAGGCAACATGGCGTTCAATTCCACTGTTATGCTGACGACACCCAGCTCTACCTTTCAACAAAGCCCACTGCTACTCTTCCGCCAGCTGTACTCACTGCCTGCCTCCATGACATCAAATTATGGATGACACAAAATTACCTGAAGCTTAATAGCAGTAAGACTGAGCTGCTAGTGGTTGGCTCCAAATCAGCTCTTGCTAAGATGGAACCTTTCACCATATGTGTAGATGGCAGCACCATCCCTTGCTCCAACCAGGTCAAGAGCCTTGGTGTCATACTGGACAATACACTTTCATTCAGTGCACACATAAACAGTATGTCAAGAAGTGCCTTTTACCATCTAAGGAACATTGCACGGCTTCGCCCAGCGCTCACCCAGCAGAGTGCAGAAGTCCTTGTGAATGCATATGTGACATCCCGCCTTGACTACTGTAATTCCATCTTGTCTGGAATCCCAAATAAGCTACTCCACCGGCTCCAACTCATCCAGAATTCTGGAGCAAGGATTGTAACACGCTCCAAATCCATCAGCCATGTAACACCATTGCTTATGCAACTGCACTGGCTTCCAGTATCCTACCGAATTGACTTTAAAGTCCTGCTCCTGGCCTACAAGTCCCTACACAACAGTACCCCCACCTACCTCTCTGACCTGAAGCTTACAATCCTGCCCGCTCACTGAGATCCTCCTCAGCAGGCCTACTGCATGTTCCTAAGGCGAACCTCAGCACCCTGGGAGAGAGGGCTTTCAGCTACATCGCCCCCAAGTTGTGGAATTCACTGCCAGACTACATCAGACACTGTGACTCAATTACTGACTTTAAAAGCAGACTTAAAACTCATTTCTTCAAGATAGCTTATGGACTGATTGACTGACTTTTATTTTTCTTATTTTTATTTATTTCTATGAGATGTTTTGTAATTCTCACAACCTGTTTGTGAAGTGACCTTGGGTGTCATGAAAGGCGCTTTAAATAAAATGTATTATTATTATTATTACATTACTTTGAATCTCGCTAGTTAAATCGCCAGTCATTCATGTGTATGGGTCTATGACAAACGCTCACCTTTCTTGCACAGCTTGTGCACTTTGAAAATACTGAGAAGATCTATAAACTATCGAAATAGTGCTTCTTTAGTTACTACGTATTGACCATCATTAAGAGAAAGAGCATACATCAAATAGTGAGAAACTGGCAGTCAGTGTGTTTTTCATAGTTTAATAGTTCCTTTTCAAGTATGTGCATTAAGAAACCTTGAACAGTGCAATTGGCAATACACAGTTATTTCACAAATCAACATTACAAAAAAAGCTATATATTTCTATATACACATCTCAATATATACATACACATCTCAATAGTTGAACTGTAATATAAATAACATAGCATATATATAATACAATATAATATAATGACTCAGTATAATGTGCAATGGAATAACATATGATATATAATAATATGTGATACAATATAATATAATGTAATATATTTTAAGTATAGGTATATATTCATATTATATAATATATATATATATATTTGTACATTTGTACAATTTGACATATACAATCATGCTCATAACATTTTCAGATCTATGCAGGGCAATTGACACAATATAGAATTTCACACAATATATGATATAATATAATAATTTAATCTAGGCTAGAACCCTTTAAAAAGTATCGTCTTGTTGAGCTTTTTTCGACTGTTGCCAGTCTGTAATTGCAGCGTGCTCAGTTTTGCAATGTGGTGCAGCCTGATTTTGTGGAATGTGAATATATACCTATACTTACTCACATTTTACTGAGTCATTCATTTCTTAATGCAGAGTCATTCATTTCTTAATGCACATACTTGAAAAGGAACTATTAAACTATGAAAAACACACTGACTGCCAGTATTTCACTATTTGATGTATGCTCTTTCTCTTAATGATGGTCAATACGTAGTAACTAAAGAAGCACTATTTCGATAGTTTATAGAGCTTCTCAGTATTTTCAAAGTGCACGAGTTGTACAAGAAAGGTGCGCGTTTATAGACCCATGCACATGAATGACTGGCGATTTAACTAGCGAGATTCAAAGTAATGTAGAGGCAAATCTTTTTCACACACTTCACGTAGAGCATAAACCCTTGAATACTCCATGAAATTGGCTGCGAAATGTAAAAGGTTATGTGATTTGTATCCAGATAAACCGCAGCTCCTGGCAACTTGCGGTTGTTTGACACGTTTGACAGACCTCTGGCGTCAGAGAGCTCCTGTAACAATATGGCGGCGACGCGTTTCGCCGAGGCAACGGGCTGAAGCAGTGGAGGCGGCGTCTACCTATACATGTCTATGGGCGCTCCGGTCTCGAGTAATTCACGAAGAGCGTCATCTGTCGTCAAGGAATATAGCACATTTCATTTCCGGGTTACAGAATCGTCCACGCGTGTTGTACTGCAAGAAGTCTTTCACGCGTGGTAACGAGGTTAGCTGATAATGTTATTTCTTACCAATCCATTCTGAAGTATAAAACAGACCTGACAGTTTCATAACATAACAATTATTTCGGAGTCGTCAGTGGTTAATAATAATATTTCCGTCACGTCATCGTAGTCATAGGATCTGTAAAGAATTAAGGTAAGTAGCCTGTGAGTAAAGTTTTGTAACGGCTGTTGTTTGTGCACATGATGTTAATAGCTTTGGACATTAAATAGTAGTTTATCACCATCAAAGTATGAGTTTGTGCATTTATTATTTGCAAATTACTGAAGTTAAGTCTAGGTCCGTCTTAAATCGTCTTTGTTGGAGTGAGTTACCACAGTCCATTAGTCCCCCTTCCCTCAGTTTACTGAAATCGCTTCCCTCGCACCTTTATGTTCCATGTGCTGGGAATGTTATGGTCTGTTTATGTCTGTTGTGCTGTTTTTCTTTGTTAAGGAGCTGCAAGATTGTATGGTGTTTATGACATAATAGTGTTGTATCAGTTATCTTGTGTATTGTTGTGATGTTACAGATGACAAAATCTAAGACTGCAGTCAAAGTCGAAGGCAAAAAACACAAGGACAAGGAAAAGGAGTGTAGCCTTGAAGAGGTGGCCATGGATGAGGTCACGAATAAGGAAGGGGGCCCCATTGTCACTAAAAGAAAGAAAAAGAAAAAAGAGGTAGTTGGAGAAGAAAATGAGAAAAGGCATATAGTTAAAGGCGAGTCAAAGATGGAAATGGGACAAAATAAGAAAAAGAAAAAAAAGAAAGGATCCAGTGACATTACTGTCTGTGATGATGACATTCTTGAAAAGGAGCAGCATGTAGTGAAGAAATTGGAAAAGAAAGTGGACATTAACTCTGAAGATGATGTACCACTAGGCCATAAAGGTGGAAAGAAAAACAAGACTGGGGAGTTATCATCAGAAAAAGATTGCATGGAAAAAACAAAAAAGAAGAAGAAAGGGAAAAAAGGAAAAGCCGATGAGAGTAACGGTGACAACAGAGAAAGTGGGGCTGAGGACACTGATGAAAAGATAGCAGACATGGAGGGAGGCGCCAGTGTTGAGAGAGAGGCCAAGAAGAGGAAGAGAAAGGAAGCTGCTTATTCTGAAAAGACATGTATGGAATTAGAAGACTCCACTCAAGAGAAGAAAGAAAAGAGGAAGAAAAAGAAACCAGATAGCATAGAGAAAGATGTAACAAGTAACATAAAACAAACAGAAAACAAAAAAGGGAAGAAGAAAAAGACAGGCTGCTATTATTCGAAGGATACGGCAAATACTGACACAGGATCCGACCTAGAAATAATAGAAGAGAAAACCGTGGACAGCATGACAAAAAAGGGCAAAAAGAAAACCAATATTTCTGTTAATACTGAAACGCCTGAGCTGAAAAGCCACGCGCATGGAGAAGAGAAAAAACAGAAAAAGAAAAAAGGAGTTTGTAAAGACGAACATGCACAACAACTTCTCGTTAAGGAGCTGGATGAAGGAGAAGCCAGTGAAACTGCTGTTGTAAATGGGAAGAAAAGAAAGAAGAGCAAAAAGGATTTAACTGAGACGAGTATAGTAGAGACGCCAACGCCGAAGAAGAAAAAGAAACTACCTGAAGAGAGCACTCCAGCAAAGGAAATCAAGAAGGAAAATGATATCAGGGCAGAGCCTCCCATGGAGGTGAGTGTGACCTCGTAGATTTCTGACCATGGCACATATTTAGACAACATGAGTGTCTCCATGTAAGGCCATCTCCCAACCATCCATGTTATTATTCAGTTTGACAAATGATAATGGTGACTTCACTGATGTAGGATTAGGCTGAACGCTGATCAGGAGGTCCATAGCCGTGGTGCTGGCTACTTTGTGGTCCGGTTTAGAGTGATTTTAGAATGGATTATTAGGTTACCGGTGACCTACAGACACCCTTGGTTTTTAAACAAACTGGGACATGAAATGGCATACTCATGTAAGCACTGAGGGAACTTTTACTGGGTTTAATCTATACATGTATTTTGTAATTTTCCCTGTGTTTACAGGTGACCGAAGTGGTCTTTTTGTCAGAGAGGCCTGGTAACAAGGATGAAATTTTGATTGACCAGGTATCTGCTAAGGGAGAGAATCTCGTTAGCCATTTGTGTCCATTCTGACTTGTTACACTCTGTGTGCTATTTTGAAAGTTCATTATATATATGTCGATTGGTCTGCATATTTATTTATTCTTATCATCGAACGAATGAATGAAACCACCCCAAACCAATGTAGGATAGAAACATAGACAAGTAATCCTATGTAGGATGTACTTTTGTCCCATTGTCAACAGTTCATAGTATGACGGTGGAACTTATTTGTATATCATCTTAGGAACGAAGATTGGCCCTTCAAAGAGACATTGACAAGGAATCACAGCCCAAACCGGTCAGTCCTTCAGTTAACTGCAACCATTAGTTTCTGATTTTCATTCACTGTTTCATTCAATGTTACTAATCCTACTCACTTTTCCCTTTTGTTAGGCTTTGGGGCAGTGGGGCACCGCCCAGTTTGACAGTTCCGACCAACAGCAGAAATTCTTGCGGCTGATGGGTGGCTTCAAGAAAGGCAATCAACTCGGCACATCAAGTGTTGGGGCGCAACCAAACATGGCACTCGGGAAAGAGGGGCAACAGAGCTTGCAGCAAAAACTCCTGGGACAATTTGAGTGTGCGCAAAATCGTAGAAAAGACTTTACAAACAGAGGGGCAGGACTTGGGTTCAGCGCACCAAGCACTAACAAGTTCTCTATTGATGTAAATGCCAGCCGCTCAATGAAATTTGACGACTGACCGTTCACATCCATTCAGTTGCATGGGACTTACGTGTAACACTAGGATGAACAGGCCTGATGTTTGCCTGGCCGATGGAAAAACAGGTCATCTCTCTTGAAGAGTAGGTTTTTGTATTGCCTGTCAACAAATAACGCCTTCCTGGCAGCCCAGTTGAGAAGGCCTTTACAAGCGTCTCAGGAATATATAATATTTCACCTAAATAAGCCTACTTTCTAATAGCCCTGCTACATTAAATGCACATTCCTGTTCGTGCAGTGGCAATAATGTCTGTGATGTTTATGTTAATTCTGTAATTTTCTGTGATGGATTATGTGAACTACAGTTCTATAAAATCAGTCAAATAACTAAGTTGAGAGGTTTACATGTTTCGCACAACATTTCATATAGTTTTTCCACACATCATCCAGGGAATAGACTCAACTTGGCTTTGTTGGGACATATCCATTTATTTGTTACCAAAGAGCTCATGACCTCTTAGGAAATACATAGAAAGGAGAAGCTCTGAAATAGTAAAAAAAAAAAGAGAGGAAAAAGTAAGAAGTGAAATGATAGAAAGAAATGTTCCCAATCTCTAGATCACGCTCAAGGCTTAAACAAGAAAACTTTGCCGCCATGTTGACCTTTCACTTGAAAAAGTCCTTTTTCCTTGTACTTCAAAATCCTGTTCTGGTTGCTGGTTCTGCCTTGGAAGTCTTCATGGTCTGTTTCATCATAGCAAAAGAACATTGTAGTCGTTTAGTTTCAAACGAGGTCTGATGCACAGAACCCTTTGGACGTGAGCCTCATGGTGTGCACTGTTGCGTTCCATTTGTGTTGTTTACGAGGGAAGCTGTGTGTTCCTGGCGAGCTGCAGGGCGTGCGGGCGGTGTTCACGCCTGGAGGTACTCGGGCTGCACCCGCGCCACCTTGCGGAACTCCTTTGCGTGGGTACGGGGACACTGCATCTCACACCAGCTGACTGGCACCATCTGGGCACCTGAGAAGAGGAGATCAGAGCACTGATGTGATATAAATAATTCATTTTCACTGGCCATAGACTAGCAGGATAGTACTTTTACACATGTGTAGCTGCACACTAAAGCAATGGAAGCATGTTATTGTTTTAATTTAGTTTCAAGGACAAGGATGTGGATTATAGACTAATGTAAATCCAGTTTTGTGGCTAGTCAAAATACGTGTCCATACACATTACCCAATGCTGCAGGCTTTAGTCTTTTCTGTGCCACACATACAGTGATTTAAAGTTGGTTGATAAGGCCTTAAAAGTAGTTCAACTCGTTATGACATAACTTGGCAGTGTGTTCTCACCTGCTTCACTGTGGGCCACCACAACACCGAGCTCATTTTCTGCCGTTGTCAAGAGATAATTGGACTGCACATCACCGAGGGAGATCTAATGCTATGGTCAAGGTTAAGAGCTGCAGCAAGATATGAGAATAGTATAATGGAGAAATGAATGTAATGCAAACTGCCTTAGTCCTCAGAGATCCTACTAAAACAGAAAAGCAGCACACACATTGATGTTATGCTGCAATAGAGCAACTTGTTTGAAGGATACCACTTTAGCAAGGACGATGTCACCAGGTCGAAAGGATTTATAGGTTTCAACCTGAAGCAGAATTAACTTGTTATTAAGAAAGTATTGTCATATATAATGCATTAAACCAAATATGCCAGCCCAGTATACATATGAAATGTATGTAGACATTCTTGCCTTGTCTTTTTCTGTTGCTCTTACATCTTCTTTCCTTAAAAGAAAAAGAAAAAGGTGTCTAAGTTACTGCATGAGGCGATAAAGCATCACAACAGAGCAGTGATTTGATGCATTTTGAGAGGGAAAACCAAAAGCCAACAATGCCTTTTACAACATTTGCAAAAGCATTATTTAAATATACACAGATACAAACATGTAAGAGAATCAAATCTGCAACCCCTCAGTACTAGCCCTCAATACATGTTCAAGTTACCTTATGGTTCCCCTGAACCGGTCCTTTAGTGGTGTGGAGCCAACATAGAGGATGTGAACCTTGGCAAACCTCGGGTTGATACTCGTCACCTATACAGAAAGCAGGAACGTCTTAAAAATAAACAATCTCCCAGTTTCTCCTATAGTTTTATAATATAGCGTTTGCAATCCAGTTTGACCTGAATTGACCAGGATTGCTGTATTCACAGCATAATGCGTCTTGAAAACAGGAGTAAAATAACACGCACAAACTAATTCATGTATTCTTACCTTGCAGGTTACTATAGCACCAACGTCAGGTAATAACTGCGTCTCCGTCTCCTTTACAACGGACATGACGGGTAGCTGAAAAGGGCAAATTCATTTTCAATGTCAACACAGTCATTCCATGCAGGTCAGACTCGTGCTACGACCTGAAAACTATGCAATCTTACTACTTTCCAAAGTATGCAAATGAAAACTTAATCCCTAACCTTTTCAGCTGAACCACTAATCCCTGTTTACGCAATATCTTAAAAAAAAATTCTCACACTGATTTAAGTAGTTCACACACCCACCTCCTCCCCTTCGTTTTTTCTCAGCACGTAGCCCGCAAGAGATGCGAAGATATAGCCATGTCGTAGGTACGTGCCCGTACCGGGTATGCAATCTTCAGTACTGCAAAGCCTTTCACCTGAAATATTAAATTATGTATTTCGATCAGAACAGCAGGATCAACAGCACGCAGGCAGAAAAATAAAGAAGGCATCTGCTTTTAGCTAACGAAAAGTAACCAGCATACAACTTTATGTTCACCTGATTGAATTGATCCATTATGCACCACTGTGTTAAATTACTATGAATTCGCTGCTTTCTCTGTTTACTGCAAAAATCGCCTGGAGTCCTTACCAAAAAGATTTGCCAAGGTGAATCAAAGCGTTCATGAAGGAATGTTTGGAACTATTTTGTTCACGCCCCAGGTGGTGGGCAGGACCCAACAAACTAGTTGGTTTGATACTAAGCTGAAAATGAGGAAAACACTATTTCCCGAAATCTCCTGTTAAATCATAAAATAACATCAAACAGAGAAAACTCCAGATACTCATAAAAAAAACTGTCAAATTTGTATCGTCATCATTGCCTACTCCATATTTCGAGAACGTGTGGTGCTACTGAAGCATGCTCAATTCACGTTCTGATACAAGGCAAAGCCGTATGCGCTGGAGGCCTTTCGACAACTCTAAAAACTTGCCAGGCACAAGTTAAAGCTATTACCGAGACATATTTGCGTTAACTTTCTCGAAATCACAGAAATTAATTCACGTTTGATTATTTTCAGCACACCTACCTGGAACACACAGCTTCATCGGCGACATGTTTTCAAGCAGAGACAAGTCATAGCCAATTGGATGAAAAAGGGGAACCGAGGTTTTCTGTAATTGGTCAGTCGATATGTGACGTTTCAGTAGTCCCTAACCGCCATATTTGTTGAGGCAAACTGTCAATTTGCATACCTCAGCACAAGAGTATAGTTATTTAGTACAGTCAACTATAAAAAAATGTATAAATGTATAAAGAATATATTTTGCAATTATTTCCTACATGATACATCGAAAACCTGCTTCAAACAACCACATTAGCAGAGGAGTAAATATTTACTGAAATATTGTAGATAATCAGTTAAATGGAAGTACATACACAACTTTTAAAGACAAAACAAGAATTGCAATATTCAAGGTAAAATCAAGTTTTTACTCATTTAAAATTGTACAGCATTTTGTCTTCTCATTAATGACAAATATTATGACACAAATCATAGTAACAGAATGGTATGCAGCATAGACTGGAATAAGATGACATTATAGACTGTATAATATTAATCTAGCTTTCTAGAATAATATAGAAGAGCTTACAAGAATATTCAAAGCAGAGTCCTTATTTCAGGACCCTTAAAATGCAGTCAGTCACATGAATACTTGGGATTGTATATGAAAGCAATATCAGAGAGGCCTGTATTATAGAATGAACAATTGTCAAAACATCAGTGCGAAAACCTCTAACATATGGATTTTTGGGAAGCATCATATCTATTTTAGCAGCAATTTATCCTGCCTGATTGAGTATTATGTTGACTAGCTATGGTTATTGTCACATAGAGATTTCCATGATACTGTTTCACATATTTGGGGTATCACTATTTCATTTTATTTCTCAACTTTACAAACTTTTATAGCTTTGGAACACATGGCAATTTGCAGCTATAAGCTTTTCTGGTTATAGGTTTACAATATATTATTTGAAATACCCACAAAATAATTTCATGCACCTCTTATCTAATTTGTATAGCTTCCGTGGTGAATTAAGTGACAGTGAATCAGCAGTATACAGACTATATTGGGATAATCTTGCATGAATAATTCAAGAGAGAATGTTGTTTCACCTTCACACTCCTAACATTATGCTACCCTCCATCGTGTTTCTTTGCCTCTATTTTTTGGCCTTGCCCTGCGCTGCCACAGCCTCCATGGCTTTGCGCACGGTCTCCTCATCCCCCAGGAACTGCATGGGTTTGACAGGCTTCAGGTTCTTGTCCAGTTCATACAGGATGGGGATACCCGTGGGCAAATTCAACTCCATAATTGCTTCATCTGACATACCTTGGAAAAGACACAGTAGATAGTATTAAATTCACATATTTTAAACAACACATACAGATTTGAATAAGTTTGATAAATCTTGTAATTGCACTAGTCCTGAGTGAGAAAACCTAACTGTCTGTGTAATTCTACATTACAGCTTCATCAGCAGTGTAGCGGTCCAGGAATCTTACCCTCAAGGTGCTTGACAATGCCCCTCAGACTGTTGCCATGGGCAGCAATCAGAACCCTTTTGCCCTCTTTGATCTGTGGGACAATTTCTTCATTCCAGAATGGCAATGCCCGTGCAATTGTGTCCTTCAGGCTCTCACAGGAAGGTAGTTGGTCCTCTGTTAGGTCGGCATAACGACGGTCCTGCAAGAACAGTGTTTACAGCTGTTATCACACAAATTGTGTTTCAAGGCAAGTTAAGACCATTTTGAACACAAAGTGTGTTTTAACACATTTTGTAACTTTAGGGTCCCTAAATTCATTGATGGACAACTGCTTACGAGCAAAGCCCACCGCTAAATTATTACCATAAAAGAGATCATAAGCACAAATATGGGTGGGTCAGCGCAATGCTCCCACACGCCACAAAACAGCATAACTTCACGTGTAACAGACTTTGCTTGTTGCCCGTCAATGAAATTGGGGCCCTAGGTCTATAGGCTTGTAATAAACCAGTACATATGGGGTAAGTTTAGCAGTAGGCCTATGTAAAGCTAAATTAATGCCCTCTGTTATGTGGTTCACCTTGCTGATGTTAGTGTAGAAGTCATGATCCTCTTCCATAGATGGTGGCGGGATGTCAAATGAACGTCTCCAGATCTTCACCTGGGCCTCCCCGTGCATAGCAGCCGTCTCAGCTTTGTTTAACCCAGTTAGACCACCATAGTGCCGTTCGTTCAGACGCCAGGTCCGGTGCACTGGGAGCCACATCTGGTCAATCTGTTCCAGAACTAACCACAGGGTTCTGATTGCTCGCTTGAGAACTGAAGTGTAGCATACATCAAATTCATAACCGGCGTCTATGGACACAGAGGATAAAAGGAATGTCACAGGTTATGGAATGTGTGTGCAGCACTTAGAAGTGCAGAACTGGTACAATGTACCCTTCTGCTGAGAATGACAGACTATGAGCGTGTCACTGGTCAGTATGAATGCTATAGACAAGCCTGCTCTTGCCAAAAAAACGAATCTAATGCAGTCCTCCCTAAACATCACCTTTCTGATCATGCTGCAACAATTACATTTAAAATGGCAATTCCTCCCAATGTAGTCGTTAGACCGTTTCATAATATAGGCCTATGAAACCGCAGTTGTACAGCTACCGGTTTTCCTCTTGCGTAACTAGATTCTCATCAAGACGGTGTGCTTAATCCAAAGCCATGGAATAGATCATGGATGCAGTTGTGAGAGAACATCACCTTGCAAGGCGACACCACCTCTCTTGGCCTCCTGGACTCCCGTGTCACTTAAGTCGGCATCGAACCAGCCGCAGAAGCGGTTTTCCTGATTCCAGCAGCTCTCACCATGACGAATCAACACCAGTTTGTAAGCGGCCATCCTTATAGGTTGTCTTGCTTCGCAATATTTCCGGAAACTGAAGGATACAACGTTCCTTTTTAAGTGTGCCGAAAATATGCGCAACGACCCCGTGCGAAACAGCCTTAACACGCTCGGATCAAGGTACAGGATGCTGACAGGGATATATTTGGGTTCGACAGAGATGTCCGAAGGCACGGCCTCAAACGGTCACGTTCGTAATGTCTGTCGCGAGAAGACGTTTCCTGCCTATGTAAACCAATCAGGATTCAAGTACAGGAAGAGGACAGTAGCAGCCATCGTGTATTTCTGCACGTCACAATCGATGACCATATGACCTTCGGTGACAAGAATCAGATCTAATGGCATTTTAGAAAAAAAATATATATACAGTACTGTGCAAAAGTTTTAGGCAGGTGTGAAAAAATGCTGTAAACTAAGAATGCTTTCAAAAATGGAAGTGTTAACAGTTTATTTTCATCAATTCTTCAAAAAATTAACAAAATGCAGTGAAGGAACAGAAGAAAATTCTAAATTAAATCAATATTTGGTGTGACCACCCTTTGCCTTCAAAATAGCATCAATTCTTCCAGATACACTTGCGCAGTTTTTGAAGGAACACGGCTGGTAAATTGTTCCAAACATCTTAGAGAACTAACCACAGATCTTCTGTGGATGTAGGCTTCCTAAAATTCTTCTGTCTCTTCATGTAAACCCAGACAGACTCGATGATGTAGAGATTAGGGCTCTGTGGGGGTCATACCATCACTTGCAGGACTTTCTGTTCTTCTTTAAGCTGAAGATAGTTGTTAATGACATTGGCTGTATGTTTGGGGTTATGTTCCTGCTGCAGAATACATTTGGTGCCAATCATACGCCTCCCTGATGGTATTGCATGATGGATTAGTATCTGCCTGTATTTCTCAGCATTGAGGACACCATTCATCCTGACCAAATCTCCAACTCCACTTGCAGAAATGCAGCCCCAAACTGGAAAGGAACCTCTACCATGCTTCACTGTTGCCTGCAGACTCTCATTATTTTACCTCTCTCCAGCCTCCAGCGAACAAACTGCCTTCTTCTACAGCCAAATATTTCTAATTTTGACTCATCAGTCCAGAGCACCTTCTGCCATGTTTCTGCACCCTAGTTTCTATGTTTACGTGCTTAGTTCAGTCACTTGGCCTTGTTTCCTTGTTGGGGTAGAGCTTTTTGGCTGCAACTCTTCCATGAAGACCACTTCTGGCCAGACTTCCCCGGACAGTAAATGTCTGTACCTGGGTACCACTGGTTTCTGCCAGTTCTGAGCTGATGCCACTGCTTGAAATCTTCCGATTTCGAAGGTAAATAAGCTTGATGTGTTTTTCATCAGCTGCATTAAGTTTCCTTGGCTGAACACTGCGTCTACGATCCTCAACGTCTTCTTCAAAAGAGCTGGAACTGCACATTTTGAAACCCCTGTCTGCTTTGAAATCTTTGTCTGGGAGAGACCCTGCTGATGCAGTATAACTACGTTGTGTCTTGTTGCTGTGCTCAGTCTTACCATGTAAATGGATAAAAAATAAACATTTATTGTTTACATTTTTCAAAGCATTCTTAGTTCATAGCATTTTTTCACACCTGCCTAAAACTTTTGCACAGTACTGTATATATATATATATATATATTATTGTTCTGATTTTATACTCTTTTCACATGGCACTTAAGAAAACACATGTTGACCATAAATGCTCTTTACATCCTTTATTTTGTGTCCACACTCAGGAACCTATTTAAAACTAACAAATGTTGGTTTAATCAGTCATTTATTTCAGGTGCTGTAGGTGCTTTCATGTGGCTTGAAGAGCAGTCTTTGACGTTGTCTAGCGGTTTTCCTCTTCTGTCTGAATCCTTTCAGTTGCTCCCTGAAGTCAAGATGACGCATTGGCACGTACCCCCTGGGCTCGCATAGGTCCTGTTGAATACAAAATAACTAGTCATTCTGTGGCCGCTGCTCATGATCAAACCCCCTGTTTGGGACATTAATAGCAGGAAATTACAGTGAGAACTGATGAAAGACAAAATAAGGAAATAAAGTGCTGTCTCAGTTGTGTGGTTATTCATCACGACATACCGGAAAGCCCAAGAAGAAGTGTTTGTAGCCCCCGTGTAGGAGATACACCTCGGGGTGGTAGAGATGGGGATAAACACCTGAATGGAGGTTCCGGTCCAGTCTTCTCAAGTATTTGCATCTAAGGCAGACGATAAACACTATGACCATTTACAATGGCCATGTTTTATAACATGTAATAAACAGATTTGAACTCAGTAGCAGAGACTGCTACTGAAAGCAATTGTATGTGTGTAGACATGCACAGGTGATGATGATGATGCTCTCACAGTCGTGGTCCCCTTTCTGAAGACAGTTCACAGTGAAATATCAGAAGCTTTCTTGCTGATTTGCTCTGCAGCGGTGGTAGAGGTACTGGCAGTGTCTGTGGAGAGCTGGAGCTCTGCTCCTCACTGGGTGACACACACAGCAAACCAAAGACAGAGCCCACGTGTGGGGACATGGACTCAGGCTCTCCTGAGGGGGAGAGGGGACCGAGGGCCAGACCGTGATGAAAAGCCTTTTGGACCTGAGCTTCTGTGTGGAGGTTCACCGCACCCTGCCAAACAGTGACAATGAAGATATGTTAGGATATATAAGATTCATGAAAAAAGAAATCAGTCTGTAGCGTTGTACTATTTGGAGTGACTACAGTTGGAATTCAAAATGTTTTGAGTCTGAATAACAATTGGCAATATTTGAAGCTGGTCACATTCAGCCGATAATTTTAAGACAAACTACTATACTTTACAATATATCTGTAATGGTGTTACTGAACATCATACAAATGGTAGGTCCTACATGTCGTGAGGTTGAATAACTTCACAAACTATGTCTACCTGCCCCTTGTGTATTTCAGATATACTACAGTACATTTGTACCTTAATGTGACCTCCAAGATATTCATAAGGGTAGCGGCAATCAATGACCAGGAAATCCTCCACTGTTGACCTAAACTCTCCATTCAACAATGAAGCCACCTAGTGGACAGAAAGACTTGTGAAAAACATTCATAGATGGGTGCAGAAATAAACATTGTATTGAAGCGTGCATTTTCCAGTAGTATAAGTATAATCTTCCCTTTTTATTTTAATCGACAACTTCAGACATTTCTGTTGTGTCTGCCAAAAGGAATAATCAAGATGTTCTGAACATTTTTAAGTGAATCCTTCTTCAATTTTTCAACTAAGTTGATTAGCTGCATTTATATCTTATAGTCTTTTAATGCTGTGAAGATACTGTAAGTACCATTTCATCTTAAATATTCCAAAAGAGGCTCACAAAAAGCTTCCTGATAATGTCCTGCAAACACAAATGAAGGTATACATATAAGCATGTCTGTGCTGCTCACCACAATACTAGATTGTCAACTCTGAAAATGGCAGGTAATTTACACTGTATATCTGATCATTCATACTGTATTGGCTGACACACAATAAAGATCTTGATCCACTTGTTTGATGGGAAGAACGTGCATCTGAGAAAAAAATACAGATCTTATTACTTCATGTGTAGAGAGACTGCATCATCATTTTTACTGAATCATTGTCATCATTTTGATCACATTTCTTGAATTCTGAGTTAACTACTCTGATGAATGGATCCCATTTTAAATATTCAAAACATTTAACTATGCCTTCGAGATTGATAGAAAGGAAATATTTATGTCTTTAAGATAAGATGAAGACCATTTGGGAAGCCTCCTGACCCACCTTGCTGAAGTCTCCTATGAGGTGGTTTTCTGCCCCTGGTTCTAGAATCTGAGTCTGGTTTGGATGGTATGTGGACCTGAGTCGGCTCAGGGAGAGCAAAGCCTGCAGGGTTCAAATTACCAGGTCATTAAGGACTGTTACCGCAAACCTGACTCAGTGTCAGAGAAAACAAAGCAACTTGATCCATAACGAGTACCTTCAGCTAATCAATGGGTCATCTCACCATGTCATCCTCTGTCGCCATCGTCTCTTCATTCTCTTGGGAGAGTGTGACCTCTGCTGGTGAAGTATGGCACTGTTCCTTGGCCAAAGAGACCCCTCGATTTACTGGGTTTGGAAAACGGGATGACAGCTTCACACGCACACACTTCTATTGGTACAAAGAGATGAATTAACTAGTTATGAAAAGGCATTTGAAATAAGTCATCCATCCAAAATGTCTGTATTTCATCATGAGATGAATTTAAAGGGCCTGAGTATAACTGCAACTAAGTCTTTGGACACAATTAAAGACACTGATTAATACAACGAGTATTCAGTCGGGTTGTTTAATTTAGGGTTTCAATCGAAGTCTGAATGATCTACTAAGGCACGAAAATATTGCTTACCAGTTTTGGAGCGAAGTATCTTGGTGACAACCTACCAGAGAGACAGAAATATAAACTCAAAGATTGTGGTAATGCTGTTGGAACATCCTTGGTTATAGATGGAGTCCATGTTCTTACCTCTCTCTGCTTGCTACATGTTTGATGGAATTCCTCACTGAAAAAAAAAGGCTTTTAAAAACTATACAGTATTTTTGAAAGGCACCATGTCTGAGAATCAAAAGGGTTCAACGTTTTAAAAGAATATCACTTATTATATACATGTCCATGACAGGGATAGCTCAGTGTGGGTTCTTCAAAGACTGCGGAATTCCACATGAAGATTCTCAAACTCAGTGACAGCCAAAGGCAACACACAGGAATACAGTGCAAAGCGGTCCTTTTGTCATTCTGTCAAGTTAATAATTGTAAGTCTCATTATTATTATTTTTGACAAAAAATGCATCTGGGATGGAAAGAGCTGAAATTGTATTTCATCTTTTTCTAAGGATCCGAATAGTTCTGTCAAACCTTTGCTGAACCTGTTTTTAAATGCACTTCTGTCATGTTTTAAGCCGAGTGCTTAATATAGCAGAGATGTGGTTAAATCCTCAGACGTGCCCAAACCTGTTGGCGTCTCTAACTGAGGCAGTCTTTTGTGTGTGCGCTGTGCTCCCGGGGGGGAATGTGACTCTGGCGTCTGCTTGAGATATCTCCATGGAGTATTCCTGGGAATGAAACAGATGACAGGATGTTTGTTAGGCTTCATTAGGCTAGTTTCTTCCTTCATTGACTTTATCAAAGTCCTATGCCGTCTCTGTATAGGTATCTAGCTTGGGTGCATGGTCTCTCACAAAGTAGCCCTGTTAACATCAACAATTATGACATAGGATATATTAAATGATATAATTATATAATACATAGGCTATATCACCAATTAATGACCTTGTTGTGGTAAAAGCTGTGAGAAGCATATTTTCCTCTTCTGTTTACATTGACTAAATAATGATGACTGGATTGGCATGAGATGAACACAGTGCAAATGTGCAGTCAAAATATTTAGAGGGCATGCAGGCTAAGGAGAATATCATAGAACAGGTACAACAGACAGAATGCTATTGACGAGACACCAGCCACTTTTCAAGGTGAAGTTGACACTGGTGCCATGGTCTCGTCCATTGTCAACGCTGACTCAACCTGGCGGCTCTTGCATATATCATATATGATAGTTGAGTTGATATGAGTTGTTCTGAAATGCAGAATAGGTCCACAACCTCATCATTGTCTCCAAGAAAAATGGTGACATCAGAATCTGATTAGACCCTACTTGATTGGGATCATCCCCTACAGGGCCTGGGAAGATGCTCAACACTTCTCAACACTAGATGCTAAGAGTGGATACTAGACCAAGATATTGAGCAAAGAGAGCCAGCTTCTCACAGCATTAACCACTCAATTCAAGAAGTACTGTTTGGTCAGTTTACCATTTGGGCTCCATATCGTCAGCGATATTTTGTAAACCAATGGATGGAGCCTTGGCTCACGGATGATGGTTAAAAAATTAGGGATAATGTAGTCCGCCGGGTAGTTTCGGAAAATAGGACTAACAGGTCTTGTTTCGTCCTGAGTGGATTTATTTTCCGATGGTGACCGACGAACTATTATATAGCCTACGAATACTTGCAAAAGGAATATATTCCGCCAAAATTCCACTTGTTAATGATTTTGTTCCGTTTCCTGACGTCCGCTCAGAATACAAACAATGTTCTTCACGCAAACAGTATTTTAAAGTGTCAGGTTTTGAACAGCAACCTACCACTTGCTAACTTCAAGTTATAGTGAAGTGAGCGGACTACTTGGAATGATATGAAATGCGTAATCAGACATGGTTGAAGTGCATCTAAACTAGCGAAATGCTAACTAACAGAGCAAAACTATGTTTAAATCCAGAAATATACCACCAAAATAAACCATGAGAGTACGATTTTGAAAGCGTATGTCTGCGAAGATTATAAACAAAACTCACGTTTCCTGGCAGTGAAGACTGTAGAACAGGAGAGTCAGATCAGAAACAGGTGAAGAGCATCCTGCAGGTGACAGGCTCAGTGGGGACATTTCACCATTCCAAACGTTTTTTTGCAGAGGGGTGTCCATCAATGCTCCTCAAACGCTGGAGAAGTTGAACTGAAAATGAATGTATTAGAGTACCAAATAGCAGCCAAATATCTGCTTTTCCTAAGTTTACTTCAGCAATATGGAACCAGCCCTGTGTTCACATCAATGGGCTAGTGAAAATCCCCTTCGTGTGAGAATACTTTCTACTCTCCCCATACTACTGTTGCTACAACAAACACGTGCAGCCACAACCTCCTCCCATTCCCCAGGGGCTCGGTCGACCCGCCTTTAGGACAGCTCTTGCCGCTTGTCACTATGGGTCTTTCTCACCTGGATACACCACGTTTACAATGTGGACACTGGAGGCCCAAAAATAATAACAGGTGTAAATCTAATCTGGTTAAAACATCTGGTAGGCGCTAGAGAACACTGTACACCAAAACCTCCAGACACAGGAACAGTTTCTTCCCCCATGCTTCTCACTAAAGAACAGTTGAGTTAACTACAAATTATTATATGTATTTATTTTATTCTAAACTGTTGTGTTATACTGTCTAATTCTGTGTAAGTATATTGAGAGCAACTAAACCTGGAGTCAAATACCTTGTATATGTAAACTCACTTGGCCAATAAACATGATTCTGATTCTGATTCTGATTAAAGCGACACTATGCAACAATTTGTCCCTTTTAGAGGAATGGTTTTATAGGCAACTAGTTTTAGTACAATCCTCAAACACATTTTGATAGCGTAGGACAAATTAACACCTGTGTCTTTCCCACTAACCATCCGGGATATGCCTTATGCAGTTCTGTGTTCCGGGCTGGAACACCCTGCAAAATGGAAGAGAAGCTTTCACAGCATGATATTACCAACTGTCCTGCCAAAAGACACCAGCTGCTGGTAAGCTTTTATCAGTGTCAACTGGGCTGTTGGTTAGGGGTGTGTTCAAAATATCGATACGGGGATACATCGTCGCGGGCCTCTTTACGATGCGTGTATCGATACGGAGGCGTCAGTATCGATACTTCACGTGCAAAAAAAAAAAAAAAAAAAAGCGTCTACTTGGTTCATGTGCCTGCCTGCATACTTTGCCCATCATCCAGTTGATGGTATAATTTGAAAGCAGAGTTTCTGTAGAATCCACATGAGGTGAGAAATATGTTATGATGTACTGTCAAGGAGTTACAGGCAATTTTTTTTTGTTATAAGCCTAAAATATCGGGATACGTATCGTATACGTACGTATCGCATGTATCGCGATACATATCGTATCGCGACCCCTGTATCGGGATGCGTATCGTATCGCGAGGTGGTTGGCGATACCCACCCCTACTGTTGGTGGTGTTTGCATGCCTTTTAGGTAGTTAGCTTGCTAGTTTTGGAACTGAAGTCCTTATTGCTGCTTTAAAATGACAAGAATAAACTGTTTATTGAAATGTGATTAAACTAAGATACCTGTATAAAATAAAGCAGACTATTCTTTATTGACCAAAGAAGCACAATTTTCTGTAATTTTACAAAAAAATACTTTTAAAATGCGTTGCATTGTCAAATGGTCCTGGGGTAGCTTACAAAATCATGCATCTACTTGTAGCTAATTTAAACATGCGTATCATGGTAGGCTACAGGCAAATGATGCAGCAAATAGCAAATCAGAGGTGTGAATATGCCCAGATCATGGGTCACCAGCATCAAGCTATACTATACATGACAGTGCAGGGGGGTGCTAAGTCAAAGACCAGAAGATCGAGAAAGAGAGGTAAAACACTAATTGTACAAACTGTCATTTCCTACAGCTTCTTTACTGTTAGTGACAATCAGACGCAGGTGTATCTCTGTTGGTATACTTTCAATGATGTCATACCCTTACAATAACACTTACAAGTCATTGGGTTGGCTTGGTTTGGTTGACTGTCTGTTTGTTTGTTTGTTTGTTTGTTTGTTTATCAGCAGGATTATGCAGGGCAGTGATATAGTGTTTGTAAAAGTTTTCATTTTTTCCTGTTTTTGGTTTGTTTGTTCTGAGGTTTTTTTTCCCCACCAATATTGGGTTGACAATCACTTCCACATTTTTTGGACGCAGACCAAATTTTGTGCATTTTGTCCAAATGTCAATATCTTATGGACAGCTTACGATAAATATTAGAGGGCACGGTGGCTCAGGTGCTTGCACTGCCGCCTCAAAGCAAGAAGGTCATGGTTTCAATTCCTGCATGTTCCTCCCCAGACCTTCTGTGCTCAGGTGGGCTATCTCCCAGGCCTTTCTGTGTGGAGTTTGCATGTTCACCCAGTGTTCACAAGGGGTTTCCTTCACTTAGAACCCCAACAGAAAAAACATGCAACAGATCACTCGTCGCGGTCCCTGACCAAGACAGTCTGGGATGGGATAAATGCAGTAGCTAAATTCACAAACGACCTCAGGCCTGCGTGTGCATGTGTGTGTGTCCTGGGTCGCCTCCATGTATTCACGTGTGCGGTGTATCGCTTGTGCGATTGAAGTCTGACAATTATTATAAAGTTTTGAAATTTGGTATGCAATTTGGCAACATTCTTGAATGCGTCTTTCTCTCTGCATCTTTCACATGCACATCCCATTAATATATATCAGGTAAAAACATAATTGGAAGGATAACACATTTGTATTCACACTCTGCCATAATGATAAAGTAACGGGTGTAGTGTATATAGTGTGGGAGTGACCGTCTTCATTTTGTATGAACATTTATCATGATTAGTTACAGTTTTGAAAAGAGAGAATGCATGGGTTTTTGGAAAATCTACAAGATAACACCCATGGCAGTTAAATAGCAGAGACCCCACCTTCGCACACCGATTATAGGAAACATGCCTTTCAACCCAAAAACCGTGGCAAAACGGTGCACACCGTTTTCACATTGAACGTGCCCCTGATGCTTCTGGCCAGAGGATCTGTTGATGTACACAAAAGTGTTGTGGTGTATCACGTGTACGAATAGGCGTTGCGACAACAGCCAATCCAAACATGTACATTCGGAATATATTCAGTAAACTATGCTGATTGGTCTAACCAGTAGGCAATCATTGTAGTTTCCGGAAACTGACTATCATGTGACTTGTTTGGTTAAGATTTGCTCTTGCACATAAAGCAGCATCATTGTGGGGTTAAAAAAAAGACCAGCTCTGCTTGCGTTCCCCTCTTCCCTTTCTGTCGATAGCTTTCCGTTTATCTTCCCTACTCTGCAATGGACGAGACTAGCCCACTGGTGTCCCCTTTACGGGACTCAACTGATTTTAGCTACTGTCCCATCGAGCCTACAAGTCCCCGGGGCGGATTTGGAGGAACACCAGGCTCAGTCGTGCGCATTCCGGCCGGGAGTCCGGGAAGGAGCCGTGAACGACAACCACTTTTGGATAGAGACCGAGGAGGTACTCCACGCGATCCGCATAGAAATGATTTCCCCGAAGATCCAGAATTCAGGGAGATAATTCGGAAAGCAGAGCGTGCTATTGAGGAGGGAATCTACCCGGAAAGGATCTATCAAGGATCCAGTGGCAGTTACTTCGTAAAAGATTCACATGGGGTAAGTAAGTCATTTCAGCGAAAAGAACACCTCCATTAGGTATTATACACCCCCAATGTTTCGTATTTGTGAATAGTTCAGTTAATTTCCATGGCGCAACATTGCACTTTTGTTGCAACTAACGTCCAGCTGTTTGCCAACATTAACCTTAGCTTACTTGGCTAAGCTAACGTTTGTTCGCCAGGGAAGTTTGACGTTACTGTTAAGTCACATGATGTTGGCCTTTCAACTAGTATCACCTGCACTCTTCAACATAATTGACGTAATACGTTATCAAACATTAACTTTAACGTGAAATATTATTATTTTGCAGTTCAATTGCATTGTACCTCTTCCAGCTTAAAACGCAGCAAGTTAACTCAGCTCGTCAAGCTGTGTCATCGCAGAAAATATTTCGTCTAGCATTTGAGATCCATTTTTCAAATTGTATTTGTTCATGCAACTTGCAAGTGAAATGTTTGATATAGATTTGAGTAAACCAACTCTTCACCGGCGTGTGTCAACTGTTAACGTTACTTACCGCTCTTTCCTTCTTTTAAAGGCACCCAGTGCAACTTTATGTAAACATTCAATGAAAAATAAACATTACATTTCCAGTCTTTTTTACACGTAGTAAGTTTCAATAACTCCATACCATTACATATCGACATTCAAGGAGCAAAGATGAGACGTCGTTGTGTGGTGAGAACTGATAGAAAATCGTAAACAACAACAATCGCCGGTGGGGAGAGGCCATTTTTCCATTGACTGGAATCCTGCTTTATTTATTGTAGGTAACAAAAAATAAAGAAAATGGCGGCGATTGTTGTTGTTATCGATTTTCTATCAGTTCTCACCACACAACGACGTCTCATCTTTGCTCCTTGAATGTCGATATGTAATGGTATGGAGTTATTGAAACTTACTACGTGTAAAAAAGACTAGAAATTGAATGTTTATTTTTAAGCCTCGAAAGTTGCACTGGGTGCCTTTTAATATTCTAATCAAGCATCAACATCAAACAAACTTGAAATATGATTGATCAAATGATGATTGATTGAGTGAGAGAGTCTGATAGACCCAAGGTAAAAAAGTGAAGCAAACTATTAGGCTATTTCAGAAACCTTGGGTGACATATTCTTGACTGAAATCCATGCAAATAAAGCTTCCCTTCCCCCAAAAAGGAAAAGAAGGAGAGATAGGCCTAGATCTTAACCATCGACAAAATCAACTGACAGGCCCCATTTGTTCTCCTCCCCTTTGCATCTTTTTATTTTTATTTTTTACCTATTATGCCTTTTCACCCCGACCTCTGCCCTGTGTTGCGGGTTGACTCTGTTTGTCCATGATTTACTCAAACTAAAGTATGTTTATTGATGAATGCAGACATTTCAGTATGTTTTTCTCTCTTAATTTATTTTTTTCTGGTATTGTTTGCTGAAATGAGTTGGCCAAAAAGTGAAAATATTTCCACAATAACATTAAAAAACGGGTTGGTTGAAAAGAGGATGAGTGTGTTTTTAGAAAGCAATTACTAATACATCCGACACCCTGTGTGTGCTTGATGTCTTCACTTTCTGCCCTTGTATTTCCAGTTCTTCATTGCTTCATTTTTTTTATCCAGATCTACATACAATTGTGGAGCAACAATCAAGCTGTTTTGATGCAAAAATGTGTGTGTATGTGTTTATTTGATAGTGAAGTGACTCATTTCTATTAAATCATTAAGTTTTAGGGTTAAGTTAATTTGAGTAGCTCAACATGAATGTGTGAGTATGAATTAAGCAACAGCACACTCATTCTTGTAGGAATAGGAATAGTCACTCACACAATAACGGAGTGGTCATGTGCCAGCTCACTGTGTTGTAATGGCACTTTAAGAAGTAGTTCAGCTGAGAAAGTAGGCCAAAGCCATTTGGACAAATAGAAACTGTACTGCAGCAAGTGGCTGTGAATACTTCCTCATGTACTGTCCCTTTTACACCTATTTGTCAAGGTAAATTGTAAGTGTTGCATTCTGTTTTAGCTCCTAGAATTGCGTAGCGAACAGCATAGCTCAGCTGTAAACTGCTCTCTTCTTTCCCCTATGTTTTACTAGTTTGCATCTAGGAATCAAATATTCTTTGGCATCCTTATGTAGCTACCTAAAGTAGAATTGATGCCTGTGTCAATGTTGCAGTTCCTTGTTTCCTTGTTTTCATATAAGATTGCTTTCCATGGCAATGTTTTAATCATGGTCGAATGCAAATTTTCCAAGCTTTGACCCTGTCTGAAAACCTAGCTGACAGTTAGTTTTGCATAGGCAAATTTCTGACTGTTGTTATCTTTAAAGACTCATCTTATATCTGCCTCTTTCCAACCTTTGTAGAAGATCATTGGAGTGTTCAAACCTAAGAATGAGGAGCCGTATGGCCAGCTCAACCCCAAATGGACCAAGTGGCTGCAGAAGCTGTGCTGTCCCTGCTGCTTTGGCCGAGACTGTCTGGTGCTCAACCAGGGCTACCTCTCAGAGGCCGGAGCCAGCCTCATGGACCAGAAACTGGAGCTTAACATCGTCCCCCGCACCAAAGTACGTGGAGCCAGGGATGTGGGAGGGTAGAATGAGCCAGGCAGTTAGATCTTGAAGGTTTCTATGGTATTCAGCTCCCTCAAAGGTAGCTATTTGTGGAAAGTAAGATCGGGGCTTTGATGGAATTGAATTTGTTTTGACAGCTAAGGATTAAATAGATGTGCAGGGCAGCGGGTTCTGCCCCAAAATAAGCTTCAAGCTAAAATTGAATTATGAAGCTGGCAGGCAAGCTTGTTTGTTAGAGCAGTATGCTGCTTATGATTCGATAAACCTGTCCCGTGTGTGCTTTGATGGTTAAAAGGGTTTGGATTATTGGTTATATGCTATTAATGGGAGCTGCCTAAGTGGGTACCTATTGCTTTGGAAACCTCTTCACTTACTGATGATCCTAGCATCCCCTGAAGCACAAGTGATGCACTAAAAACGCCCTTTAGCACATCAGAGCAAAAGTATGCTCAAGACAGTGCACGCTTAAAGATCTAGGTGATAAAGTTGCATTCAATGGCAGATATGGGTGGTTAGACTCTCTGGCCCATAGTGTGTAGTGGCAATTTGAAAAGATGCTTTAACCACATGACCTGATTTGACATGCTTACATCAGTTCAAGAGTTTTGGACTGTGTAATCTGAATGGGTCAGTATCATTTTATTTCCACCCCTTAGGTTGTCTACTTGTCTAGTGAAACATTCAACTATAATGCCATAGACCGAGTGAAGTCACGAGGAAAACGCCTTGCCCTCGAGAAAGTCCCTAAAGTGGGCCAGCGCTTCCACCGGATTGGCTTGCCTCCAAAGGTGAGATGAGATTGACCAGATATGGTGTTGCCCTCAATTGTGTGCTAATATTTGTGTCTGTAAACTACTTAATGATACCCATATCTTTATGTTGAATAATAAGGTTGTACTGATAAAATGTAGTGTACAATGCTCCCCATACTGTAGGAATGTGGTTGTGGTTTTGGAAGTGAAACCATGAATCTACCTGTAAAGAAAGCTGAACTGTTCCTCCTTCTAGCACCTGGGGACCAATTACATTCCTGCAGAGGGAAATGTGATGGTCAGATTGGGTTACACTTGGGTTTCACTGTTTCATTTTTTGTTTCTATAAAATGTGAAGACAGTATTGGAATGTGCATGCAATGCTGCATGGAACTTTATACCCGGGGACAAAGCATTGGACAGAATTGATTGAGTAAGAGTCAAATGGTGTATGATCAATCCAGACTTCCTTAGAGTCCCTCTGAGCTCATCTTTTAAATAGTGTAGGCTCTATCAATGATAACTCTTTCATAGCCAGCAGTCTGTAGACTTCTGCTCAGTTGAGAGTGTCTCAGCATTGTTTCTCTGGTGCAGGTTGGCTCTTTCCAGCTCTTTGTGGACGGTTTTAAAGATGCCGATTTCTGGTTGCGGCGCTTTGAAGCTGACCCTCTGCCAGAGAACACCAACCGCCAGCTGCAGCTTCAGTTTGAGAGGCTGGTGGTCCTCGATTACATCATCAGGAACACTGGTAATCACGGCAACATGATCAACATTCCAAGCTTTGAGAAGGAGTATTTTCTTTCTTGACTAAAGTGCTGTGGTTCTCAACAGATAGAGGAAATGACAACTGGCTGATCAAATATGATTGCCCCATGGACACCTCAGGCAACAGGGTAAGGACTAACACTCGTGCTGTAATGTGCCTTTTTTTGTCTTTGATTTGTGGTGACTGTGCCAGTTCCCCTTTTCTGGATCTGTATTTGTTCTTGTATTTTGTGGAGGTTCTCCTAATCTTTTAAACTCTTATATTGTTACAGGACACTGATTGGGTTTTAGTTAAGGATCCTGTAATTAGTTTGGCAGCCATAGACAATGGCCTTGCTTTCCCTTTGAAACACCCAGACTCCTGGCGAGCCTGTAAGTCAAACACACACATTTATTTTACAATGTCAACATGGCTTTTCTCCATGCAAGTAATACAAGCAGACTGGGACTAACACTGGTGTGAATTACTTCTTTTTTTTTTTTTCATAATCACAGATCCATTTTACTGGGCGTGGTTGGCTCAGGCTAAAGTGCCCTTCTCTCAAGAAATTAGAGATCTCGTTCTGCCTAAACTGGCTGACCCAAACTTCATCAAGGACCTGGAAGAGGATCTATACGAGCTATTTAAGGTGAGTTGAAATATCAAACCAACATTACGGTTTGTGTTCAAAGGTGTAATGTGTTTTCTTTTGGATTCTTTAGAAAGACCCAGGTTTTGACCGAGGACAGTTCCATAAGCAAATATCTGTAATGAGAGGACAGGTGAGTGCCTGAAGAAGAACCAGCCCTTCAAATGGACCTCAGCATTGGCTTTTGAGTTCACATGGAGTAGACTGACCATTCTGTTCCTCTCTGATTTTCCTCAGATTCTGAACCTGAGCCAGGCTCTGAAGGATGCCAAAACGCCGCTGCAGCTGGTTCAGATGCCGCCGGTGATCGTGGAGACGGCCCGTGCCCCCCAGCGTGCCAACAGCGAGTCCTACACACAGAGCTTCCAGAGCAGACGGCCCTTTTTCACTTGGTGGTGATCTCTGTATGGCGTGTGTACAGGGCAAAGAAGCGAGGCAACACAGTATACCTCTGCGATCATCTTCTCGCGAGGGAAGAGACTTAACAGAGGAGACGTGGAGCAGGAGGGGGTGATCAGGAGAGGGAAGAGAGAAAGTGAGAGAAAGGTGGCCTGTGTCAGTCTCACTTTTGTTCCGTTTCTTCCTTTTTTTGTTGTCTGTTCATCCTGCTGTACGGAAGTTTGCCTTGGGAAAAAAACATAATGTAACCGTCAGTGGTCCTTGGACTAATCCACACTAAACCTCTAGAGACTGGAACCTGGCCCAACTTAACCACGACAGAAGTTCCTTCCTGTTGTTATTCAGACAAGCTGAAATGGACCCGCATGACTTCCTGTCACTTGTTTGTGCTTTATTGATCACTGTATGTGTGCTGGGGTGGAACTGCTGCGTTTACGTTTTGCACCAGCTGTCTGAATAGATGCATGCTCATCATGCTGGGTCTCCATGCTTACCCTTGGCCTGTTTGTCGAAAGGAAAACTGGGTTCTAGGGACACTGCTGATGTGCGCACACACACACACACTCTGTTTTCATGATTTTATTTTTTCTACTCACATAACACATTTGATCATCTGCTAAAGACTACCTACACCAGGAGGAGGTACCGACTGGCCCCTGACATTCCAAGTGGTTGTCTTTTGTAGGGTACTGGTCTATTGCAAAGGAGATAACGTGCTGTCATGAAAACTTTTATTACTGTCACCTGAAACTGACCCACATGTATTGTGACAAACATACTGTATAATTTGTATGTAGTGTATTTAATGTAAGATTATATGACTATAACAAACAATACTTGATGAGTTGCTTGGTTTTGTTTTCAAGTTAGTGTTTTAATGGACCACTTGCATTATTAGCCTTTAAGATTCATTCAGTACCTAATCATATAATCATGTATTCTTGCATGCATTACATATTGCTTAGTGTTATGGGTTAAACAGACCCAGTCATGTTAGCCATGTGGTTCTCAGGACATAGCACCTTCACAGAGCAGCTCCTCACCCAACACCCAGCAGCAGCAGGAACCCTCCACTGACATACCAGTGGGGGTTTCACAAAGCTTATAGGGGCCATAAGTGTGTGTGTGTGTGTGTGTGTGTGTGTGTGTGTGTGTTTCAAGTTTAACTGATCAATTGTAGTATAAGGTATGCAAGTGTAAGTTCTGTGGTAAGGAATGAGGCTAAATGTGTGTCTCTGTGTGTAAGTAAACAAACCCCGTCCCGCTCCTCCAAAGTCTTCAATGTCAGCATTCCTCTCAGAGTCCCACTGGATACTGATTGGCTAGTGTCTCAAAGATAAAGGATAAATAGTGTGGTCCAGGCTGATGCAGGTCATTTAATGGAGATGGGCTTCGATCCCATTTTCCAAACTTGTGTATCCCATGTCAGTGTCGGATCCTGTGAAGGTGGCGCTCTGGATCCTTCTCTCTGGCACCACTCCGATTGGATGTGATGTCTACCATGTCCTTGTCACTCAGTGCAATGGCCGCCCCCTCAATGGTGCTGGCCTCTTCCGGTTCTCCACAGAATTCCTCCTTAGAGTTTACATCTGGGTCGGCCACAGGCTGCTCTGATGATGCATCACCGCTCCTGAAAGCAGATTCATAAATAAATCAGTCATTAAATGAACATGTGACCTTTTTCATAAAGAAGTGATAGCAGTGTCTCATATGCAAAGATAATTCTAAAAATAAAAAAACATGCAGAATAACGGTAGAATAACTCTCACCGGTGTTGTGTTGAGGGTCGAACCCTTCTGTTTCCATCCCGGTGTCTGTCTGCTCTCATTCCGCTTCTGGTGCGCGAACGGACCCTGAGCCCCACCAGCGCCTGTGCTAACCCAATTTCCACCTCGGCGCTCACTTCCTCCTCCTCCTCCTCCTCCTTATCCCCCTGGGCTGTACTGCGGCCTCCTCTCCACACCATCCTGGCTCGTTGGTCAGCATCCTGGTCTCCTGCAGCCTGAAACAGGCGCCGCAGCTGCCTCAGGTTCACTCCCTGGAAGATGTCATGTGTCCCTGTTTTCCGGATCTTCCGCTCCGAGGGATTCCAGCATGGAACATGAGAGGGTCCTGGTAGGACAGCGGGAGAAGCCAAGTCCTCCATGATGCCCAGATGTCACAGGGGGCAAAGGCTATTGTGATGGTATAACCAATGGCAGTTGTTCAATGCCAGAAAGGCTTCACTAGGGAAGGAAAATAAGATGGAAGACAGGCCATTAATCTACCATATTGTTCACAATTTTCTTGTGAATGTTTGTTTTAAAGACTCTCCTGATAGATAATAGTCTCGCAAGGTTATTTTTCAGGAAATAAATTCTAATGCGTGACGGAACCTTGGCTTAGTTGAACATAGATATAGCTTCTCTTAAATTGCTAAGACAAAGGCTCCTAACGACATGTAAATTCATAACAAAGGTTCATTTTGTAATTGATAAAACTGTAATTTCCCTAAAGTTATTTTACACTGCCTAATGGCTCTACATGGGCAAACCAAATAGCAACAGTGACAAGTTGTCGGTTACGTTTGAAAACGAATGGTACGCGAGCAGCAGGCTAAATCCTAAGAATGCTATCTCGTAAATCTCGTAGGTTTAATCTACTTTGGCTTTAACTAATACACAGATGTTAAACAGGCCTGGGTCTCGTGCCCAAGCGGGCTGCACTCTTTCAACGCGCATACAATGACGCACGCAAGCTACGTCATTATTTTTTCTACCCCTTTCTCTGCTGTGAAATAAAAGAAACGTTGGTTGAGTTTGCCAGTTTAACTCTTGAACACAGTGGCAAATATCCTATTGTACTTTACAGTGTGGCGTAGACCAAATAGACTCGCTTACAATCGTTCTTCGGGAACGTAGCCTACAAAGAGTAGCGCATTGCATGAACAGCCCAACTAGAACTATGGTGGTTTCAGGGAAAACAATGTACCAGGCTACTCACATATTGGCATTCCATGACTCTAGCTTCCAGTTTGGATGAACACGTCGGTGACAAGTTTGACCTAACCTTGTTATTTGGCATGCTATGGGTTAGACCGGCTGCAACACTTCCTGTTCGGCATATTTGTGTAGCATTGTCTTAACCATAAGTCTGAACGGGTTTGGGTTTGTAGCACCCGAAGAGCTCCGCCCACGAAACAGGGGGAACAGATTTTGACCAATTGCAATCCGCTCAAGGGGACGACCTTGCGACGCCGTACACGAGGTTTGTTTAGAAGTCCATGGGCTTAATCTTGAATTGACGTCAGTGACTGTGTCACTGTTCATTTATCCAGCAGAAGTGTGTCCAATAGCCTAGTTCCTGATAAAATTATAGTTATAGTCGTTGAAGTAACACTGCAACAATTTGTCCCTTTTTGAGGTATGGTTTTACACGCAACTAGTTTTGGTACCATCCTCAAATTCATTTTGATAGCATATGGTCATGTGAAGGACAGATAAACACATGTGTCTTCCCCACTAACCATCCAGGATATGCCCTATGAAGTTCTGTGTACCGGGCTGTAACACCCTGCAAAAAGGGAAGAAAAGCTTTCACAGCATGACATTACCAGCTATACTGCCAAAAGACACCAGTTAGTGTGTTGGCAAGCTTCTATCACTGTCAGCTGGGCTGTTGGTGGTGTTTGCAATGTGTTTGCATGCCTTTTATGTAGTTAGCTTGCTAATTTTGCAACAGAACTCCTAATAGCTGCTTTAAGGGATTAAGAGGACGCCTTTGTCCAAAGCATTTGGATGACCCCTAGTGTAATGCTCACAAAGGTAACTTTGTTGTTGTTGTTGTATCCTGAAGCTCAGGTTCTATGGTTGGGCAATCATGTATGTATCACCTTGTAGGCTTACAGAGAGAGCGCCTGTTGCAGCTGCCACCAATCACCTTTGCGTTGTTGTATCCAACTGTTATTGGTTACGTTAGATTGCTGGGTATGAGCAAGCTACTTGCATGTGACAGTGAGAAGATTGGTCCCTGTGGGAAGTCCTCAACTAATAGCACAATGAATTTAACATTGTTTCCTGTATATGGGTACAAAAAATACCCATACGCTATTCTTCTCAAACAGGAAAATGCTGTAGGTTTTATATTTGTTTCCATAAGACTTTATCATAGGCCCAGATGAAGTCACTTAATGCCACTATAGGCCTCCATTACTTTAGTCTATTGTCGTCAGTGGTGTAGTGGTCCCTGGAGAAGTGGTATACTCTTATTTTTATTAAGCAGCCCATACAGCACAGGCTAAACAACCTGTTTTGAGAAGTGGGTATACTCAAAGCTGACTGAAAAAAAAGTGGGTATACTCTGTATACCTGCGTATACCCTGGACTACACCACTGATTGTCGTCAAGTGTCCAACCCATATCACAAATACCATTTATTGAAAGTGCGGTACTGAAGCACCCTCAGACATTCGTTATCTATACAACTCATCCTCTTTTCTTCCTTTTCATTAAAAAGCACCTAAACCTTTTCCATGTCCCCCCCTCACCTTGTTTCTTACTCCCACCTATAGGGTTGCAAAGGAGCGGAAAGTTTCTGGTAAATTTCCAGAAACTTTCCATGGGAAGTCAAGCTTGGAATTTTGGAAATAGAAAAATTGCAAAAGTTAGCCCATAACGATAAATATCAGTCGTAAATCGGCCAGATTGGAGTGCGCCCATGTTCTATAGGGCCTAATTTGTTAGAAATAATTGGTGATTGCGTTCACATCCATTCTACTTATTAAAATTAGGTCTGCCTGCGTTTACTCTTTCTACCCTTTTTTACCCTTTCTTCATTCCCTGTTTCACCTCTCATCTGCTATTCCATAGAGGCCACTGAGGAACATGATTAGGCTTAAACTTGATGTGGCCCAGGCGGGATCCTTTAATATGAAACTCCTCTATCATCGATCCCTCGGGGCATTCAGCACAGGGGGGTTTAACAGACAGCACGGTAGGGTTTTAACTGATAGCCCAGTACAGACAGCGCCGTAGGGTTTTAACTGACAGTACAGCAGGGTTTTAACTGACACCACAGTAGGGTTTTAACTGACAGCACGGTACAGACAGCGCCGTAGGGTTTTAACTGACAGTACAGCAGGGTTTTAACTGACAGCACAGTAGGGTTTTAACTGACAGCACGGTACAGACAGCACAGTAGGGTTTTAACAGACAGCGCCGTAGGGTTTTAACAGACACCACAGTAGGGTTTTAACTGACAGCACTGTAGGGTTTTAACTGACAGCACGGTACAGACAGCACAGTAGGGTTTTAACAGACAGCACAGTAGGGTTTTAACTGACAGCACGGTACAGACAGTACAGTAGGGTTATAACAGACAGCACAGTAGGGTTTTAACTGATAGCACAGTACAGGTTTTAACAGACAGCCCAGTAAAGACAGCGCGGTAGGGTTTTAACTGAAAGCACAGTAGGGTTTTAACAGAGACCTCAGTAGGGTTTTAACTGACAGCACAGTAGGGTTTTAACAGACACACCACAGTAGGGTTTTAACTGACAGCACAGTAGGGTTTTAACTGACAGCACGGTACAGACAGCACAGTAGGGTTTTAACAGACAGCCCAGTACAGACAGCGCGGTAGGGTTTTAACTGACAGCACAGTAGGGTTTTAACAGACACCACAGTATAGGGTTTTAACTGACAGCACAGTAGGGTTTTAACAGACACACCACAGTAGGGTTTTAACTGACAGCACAGTAGGGTTTTAACTGACAGTATGGTACAGACAGCACAGTAGGGTTTTAACAGACAGCACAGTAGGGTTTTAACAGACAGCACTGTAGGGTTTTAACTGACAGCACTGTAGGGTTTTAACTGACAGCACGGTAGAGACAGCACAGTAGGGTTTTAACAGACAGCACAGTAGGGTTTTAACTGACAGCACAGTAGGGTTTTAACAGACAGCAAGTTAGGGTTTTAACAGACAGCACAGTAGAGTTTTAACAGACAGCATGGTAACTGACACCACGGTAGGGTTTTGTGTTTCGGGAGCTGTTGAGAAGAGTGTTTTCTTTATTAGGATTTCAATTCCAAGCTGTGTTTAGGCTTATACTGATTGATTGAGTGACAAAAGGCAGTTTAAGATAGGGCTCTGAACCCAATGATTTGCTAAGAAACGTGCTGGCATACTTAATGAAAGATTCCTCTACAAAAAGAACTTTTTCTCAAATGCTTACACACATTTTTCTAAAGCATACCTATTTTTTTTAAACTCTGAAAAAATCCCAAACTACACACACAAAATGCAAATCCCTACATATCTAATGCAAAATGCTACTTTGCCTTCAAAACAATGTTATGTCTCCTTTACATGGTATTTTGTGTTCAAATAACACAGAGAGACCATCATATGAGTAGACATTTCTAAGCAATCATTGCATTCTGATGTGCTTAATGGAAAACATTATTATGAATGGGAAAACACCAGTTTGAAGGCCTTATCAGGAGCATTATGTCTTTTCATGTTCAGTGTTACTGTAAGCTTACTCCTGTTGTAAAATATAACTGTACAATGTATTTACTCAAATATAAAACAACACACAAATATAAAGTAACAACTAAAATATTTCTTTATTTTTTTTTAATTAAAATTCTAAAAGTGCCGTAGCCTTTACATCACAGCAAACACAGACTTTTTAACCCGCTGTCTTCTGGAAGGTGATACCGTAGCATCCTGTCTCGTACACGCAGACTGGAGAACAGTTTCTTCAAGAGGGCCATCAGGCTGCTAATTGGACATTGACACCACTTTTGCACCAAGACACTCTCCTTCCCCCATGCCAGGGTAATCTTTCAGTTCTGCAAAATATACAAATACTAAATAAAATACTCTAAATACAGAATACTATGCTCTTGATAAGGCATTCAAACTAGTGTTTTCCTGTCATAGTAGTGTGTCTTACCTTTTATTTCTTCTGAATGTCTGGAGAATGGCCAGCCTCCTGCATGGTCAAACCATGGTGGACCACATGGTCGACCACAGTGGCCCAATTCTCATCAGAGATAATGGCTCTCCTTCTTGCTCTTCCTCTTCCTCCTTCTCCTCCTAACTCTCTGATCACCTTCCACTTCTGTCTGAACACAAGTATATTTGGCATTGATGAAGTGTGCTGATAAAGCTGATAATTGTGTTTATAGTTGGCACATAAGTTACAGGTTGTGGTCAGTACATGTAGTTAGTACAAGTCAGTACATGTAGGCCGGGAAGTAGCAACTCATATAGTAGTTAATCTCTACAGTTCAAATACAAAGTTCAATGTGCCCAAATGAAAATGGAGACAGTTGGTCATATAGTTATTGTAACCCTATAAGCTCAATTATATTTTGCAGAACCCTTATAACTGGCCATATCTGAGAATTATTGATTATGAAGAACACTGAGGTTAGCAATGAAGAATCTGCTTTCAAGGAAGGTATAGTTGAACGTTTCTTAGATGTTATCTTTATTAATACAGATTCTACAGAGTCAATGGGATGACAAACACGCATTACATAGCACAGAACAGAATAGAGGCCCTCTGACATGAGTTACAATGAGCCACACCTTCAATAGTAGATGCACCATGTATGTATCATACAGTACTTCTCTCCTGGGGTATGTTAGAAATGAAGGAAGCTTCTTTGTTTTTCATGCAGCAATCTTTATTCCAGTAAAGTGCAGTAGCGAAACACGTGGAACATACTCCGGATTCAGCGGTGTAGGTCTCAACCACAAGCACCTCCAATTCTAGCCACTGTTCTAAGACAACTCCTAGGCTTCTAATGTAAATAAGCTAGGCTTCAAATGCAAATAGGTCTGGCAATCTTTTGTTCTTCTGTATGATAATCAAGTTTCTCTGATCGTGATGGTTCTCAATGGCCTCCCCCATTCCCATACTCTGATTAATTGCAGTCACTCACACCTCAGTTTGCTTCCTGACCCCAGGTGTCTGAGCAAATCCAGTGTGTGGACCTTTCCTTTGTTACCATGATAAGATACCATTTTGGATAGCAGCTGCTGATCATGAATCTCATGTTCACTCACAGGATATAATGTAATTTGTTACAGGTAGAATAGGATGCATTGTGTTGTGCGATCTCATCGATCAAATTGCATATTTATCATTTTGTTTTTTAGACTTCTGTGATGACAGTGGTAGGTGTTGGTCAGGAGAAGTTATGAGGTCATGAAAAGTAAAAAAAACAAATAATGATTAAATATTAAGATTTCTCTACCTATCTGTGCTATAAATGTATGTATGATTTCTGTATGATTCCATCATTTAGAGCATTTTTATAACCAAAATCCCAGGGGCACATGAGTTCAGGGGGGCCCTAAGCCAGAGCCTTGTTGTGAAGTCGCTGTTATTAACTTTGCATTTCTTGTTTTATAGTCTGTGATGTGACATGGAGCGCCGTGGCGGAGCCGGTGTATATTAGGCTTAAGTCATTCATGTCAATAACAGAGCCCCAAAAGTCCTACTGAAAAACTGAAGGAATAGTCAAACATTTACTTTGAAGATGTCACAAGAAAGAGATCAGAATGATACCTTTTTAAATGTTTATCCCCTCAGTTTATCTATGAACTTTAGAGGGGCTGATTACTCCATGCAATATGGGACCTTCAACTCTGTAGGGAGAAATCCAAAAAAGCAAGTGCAAAACAATAGCATAAGAATGCTGTCCAAGTGCCCCTCCCCTCCCCCAATACACACACACAATATCACACACACACAATATCACACGCACACACACACACACACACAAATGCGCTGTTTATGGGGCATTTCTGTAAAGGTTCAGTAAGACCCCATTATGTTGTTATCCACCCCTGATCTGTCTGTATGGAGCCCCTCAATCATACAACACTTCACATATGTTCACAAAATATGTTTTACAAGTAGTCTTTAACTGGGACGAGCGAGATTCCTTGCATGAAGACAAAAAAACTATTTTTAACAGTTCACAGAGGCCCACCTCGTGCATAGGCAATGCCTTATTTATTGAAGATATAATATGGTTCTTTACATTTTCAAGAAAGAGAGAGGGTTGTTGGACCTGAAATAAAAACCTGTACTTGTCAGGAATAACAGCCAATTGCTGGGTCAATTTAACAGTGTTGTTATGATGCGCAACACACAATTGTTTGTACACGTCCAGGCCAAGGTGCCCGTGGTTTCATATTCCGTCCATGGTAGAACCTATTTAGTCTCGCTGAGCTTACATAAAACCAGTTTTGAAAAAGCAAAGGGGAGGCAACCAGTATCTCTGCCTCAAAAGGGGGCGTGCGAGAGCCCACAGGTCGGCTTATATGCTTGCTCTGCCATTTCTTCTTCTACACTTCTCTTCTTCTGACGTGCTCTTCGACCGTAAACATGGAAGATTCTATAGCTAAGCTTACACATTTCTCAAAACTGGACTTTCAATCGAAACGTGAAGTGATAATTAATGGGAGACCAATGCCGGAGCTAAAAGGTTTGTTTCAAACAGTGGGACAGAAGATAACGCGCTCTTTTCAAACGGAGTGGTACACCCGAAAAGACTGGCTGTGTGGTTGTGCGACAAAAAACCGCCTTTACTGCTTTCCCTGTCTTTTGTTCTCACCGTGTGACAAAACTGTCTGGACTAAATCAGGATTTTGTGACCTGAAAAATCTACCAAGAAGCCTCAGCTCACATGAAAGATCTTCTTCTCACATTCAAAGCCAAATTGCTTTGAAAACTTTTGCAGCCTCAACAATACATTTGGCTTTGGACGAACAGCGCAGACTGAATGTTAGCATCCACAATGCTAAGGTAAAGGAAAACCGAGCGATTTTAAAAGACCTCATTGATGTAACATGCTTCCTAGCCAAACAGGAACTTGCTTTTCGTGGT
Source organism: Sprattus sprattus (assembly GCF_963457725.1). Lineage (NCBI taxonomy): Eukaryota > Metazoa > Chordata > Actinopteri > Clupeiformes > Clupeidae > Sprattus > Sprattus sprattus. The sequence continues at coordinate 42,226,706 of NC_137920.1, forward strand.
AACGATGAGGGTTCAAGCGCTTCTAATCGTGGCACCTATGTAGAACTGCTACATGCCTTTGCTGAGAAAGATGAAAGACTAGCTAGACATTTGGAGACCTCCTCTGTGTTTTCTGGCTTGTCAAACAAAATACAGAACGATTTAATTGAAGCAGTCGCTGAGGTGATTAGAAATGATATCAAAAAGGAGATTAATCAAGCCTCATTTGTTGCCGTAGAAGTAGACGAAACAACGGATCTCTCAAACAAAGCCCAGAACTCTGTCATTTTGCGCTATGTGGCTAAAAGTGAGATGTCCTGTGAAGTGAGGGAGGCGTTTTTGGGATTTGATGATGTGAGTGATGACAGACGAGCCCCTGCTATAGCCGAGTATGTCTTGGGAGTGTTGGAAAAGTATAAGTGTGTCGAAAAGCTGGTAGCGCAGACTTATGACGGAGCAGCTGTGATGTCATCAGAGCTTGACGGGGTGCAGGCCATGCTTAAAGAACAGGTGCCTGTGGCCATGTTAACTCACTGTTACGCACACAACTTGAACCTGGTGCTATCTCATTCAGCAAAGTGCATGCCTGAGTGTAGAACTTTTTTTAAAACGGTTGAGGGACTAGCAACATTTTTCAGTAAGTCAACGAAGCGCACGGAGTTATTGGATGATGTTGTGAAGCGACGTTTACCAAGAGCAGCACCCACGAAATGGAGCTCAAATTCAATAATGTTGCAGACAATAAGCATGTACCAGTCTGATCTGCTCGCTGTGTTCCGCATTATGATGAAAAATCCAGATGGTTGGGATAATGACACCCTAATGATGGCCGCTGGATATGAGCGGTGGCTGTCAAAAGGATCAACATGCTTTCTCATTATGGCACATGAGGGCATTTTCAGTGAAACCGATGCACTCTTTAGAATGCTACAAGACAAAGTAATGGACATTGGGTTTTGTTGTGCCCAAATCCGCGACACAATTGGATTTGTTGAACGCCAGAGACATGAGTTTAACAGCTTCTACGAGCGATTCGAGCAGAAATGCGTCACGCTCGGAACGACAGATAGTGTCCTAAGTCCAAAGTCAGTCAGAGATGAGAGAAAACGAATGTTTTATAACATTCTTGACAATATCAGTGTTCAACTGAAAGCCAGATTTGATCATTTTGGTGAGCTAGCGTTCTTTGGTTTGGTCGATTGTACACAATTTGATGAAATGTCACTACATTTTGATGAGGCCAAACTGCAGAGCCTGTCAAAGTATACCAGGTTTTTTGACATTGATAGACTAAAGGCTGATCTCATCGGACTGTACAGCTCACGAACAGTGAGGGATGAATGTAAATCCCCTGGACAGCTTCTCAGCTTTTTGGCCCACAATAATCTGATGCAGACTGTTCCTGAGGCGACAAAGTTACTCAAGCTGGTGCTCACTATACCGGCTACAGCATTGTCCGGGGAAAGGTCATCTGCTTTGAAAAGACTCAAAACATACAGTCGGAATCGGACTACCGGTAACCAAGGACAGCTTTCATCCCTGGCATTCATCTCCATTGAGATGGAGAGACTTTTAAGACTAAAAGAAAATAAGGAGGACTTTTACAACAAAGTCACAGAGATTTATGTGCAGAATGATGTAAGAATGGACTTCACTTATGAAGGATATGTAATATATAATAAATAATAGTGTTCATCCCGGCGGGGCAGGTCGGGAAACGGACTATCTTACATTGAACACCTTTTAATCAGCACACACATCTTACCTGCCTGTCACCTGTTGATGAACTTAGAAACTTAATTTTGTTTTGTCACAGAGGGAAAGCTGAGTGTCATCTCTCATCACCCCTTCCTCTTTATTCATCTGCATTCAGCCCCTGCTATTTCTAACTTCTGTTATAGCTTCACCTCTGTCTAATACCACATATGAAAAAAATGTGTGTGAAATTCCTATAATTTTTTTTTCAGTCTTGCTGATTATATATGTTGCACAAATGTGCATTGTTATATAACATACAATAACTTGCGTGATACGATGTAATATTGACCCCTTTCATATACAGTAACATAGAACAAATGAATGTTCACATATAGTAGACATCTCTTTTTATTCCGTGCCTTATATAGTGAATAGACATGAAAGCCAGATGAGCCAGAGGAACTCCATAACATCACTGTAAAAATGTATGTATGTGAATAAAAATATATTTTGTTTAAAAATGTACAGTTTTTGTATTCCTCCTTAAATAAGACTGACTCTAAAAATAACGAAGGTCTCTTTATACAGTATAAAAACGTTTCCCTCTTTGATATGTGGCTAACCATGCATGTTGAAGGGAATTATACCTTTTTAAAAATGAAATTGGCAAGCTTTTAACCACATATTTATCAGGCAAGTATTGCATTACAAGTGTGATTTCTATATGTTGAGTTGTAAAGCTATAAATAAATGCAAGTGAAAGTCACTGAATCACCCAATAAGTATACCTTAAAGCTCTGGCAAGCGATTACATGACACGTGTGATTCCTACTTGTTTTTTCAGACCTTTGGCATATGGGACACTAGATGACACACAAGAATCAGGAGTATACAGTTTCTGGTCTCCCACCAGATCTCAACCTCCTGTCTTAACTCTTTCTAACTGACCCCCTTTATGTTCTATTCTACTCTAACATAGGTCACAGTTTGATTCTTAGTATGTTACAGAGTAGGGTCTACATGGGACGTCTGGGTTGGACATTAAATACAGAAGACTAACTGTTTGTCTGGGTTTTCACTGGATTTTTCTCTTAGTAAGCAAGTGTTACAGAGCGAACACAAATAATGGGAATTTCCATTTCTCTCAGCTTCTCCCCTGACCAACACTATCTTCAGAGACGGTCAGATCTGGTTATCAGCCATCTGCCTGCAGATAAGGTGGACAGAAGACTGACACCGAGCCAGACAATCAGGCAATTCATGATGTGTGTGTACAGGCTCAGTGCTGGGGATGTGTTTTTGTTTCATTTCACAACTTATTTACTGTATAATCAACGGTAGCAGATGCCCGCTTGTAAACATTCCACATTTGATTTGAATTGACGCGGCCAAGATCTGGTTTTGTCACTGCCATGTACTGTGAGATAACGCAGTTTACCCCCCATGGATAGAGAATTCGGGCTTTGGCCGAATTCGGAGTTATGCCATCATGTAACCGCACTGACTGTGTCCTTGATCAGCTCTGGAAACAGAGTCAGCATGTGATTTCAGCTGTGATGATCAAATGGGAATGTTGACCTCTTTTGTGAACTGTGACGCCATGATCATAATCAATGTCAAAAGAGAAGTAGGCTACCACTTTGTTATTCTTCGGTCACTGTATGAAGCACATACATTCCCAATATGTTGAAATATGGTATATTTGTAATGACTTTGTGGATGTAATATTTAGTGGATTCGCTAGTCCAGAGCTGCCTGTTACTCTCCAGATGAGAGAAGGTGATTTCTGCTAAGACATAGCTAAGAAATAGCTATAAGACATAGCTTTAAGACATAGCTATAAAACATAGCTATAAGACATAGCTATAAGACATAGCTTTAAGACATAGCTATAAGACATAGCTTTAAGACATAGCTATAAGAAATAGCTTTAAGACATAGCTATAAGACATAGCTTGCCCACACATGTAGATGTCTGCTGTCAAAGACAGACGATGGGTGGATGGGGAGAATTGTATTGGAACAACAATTGTACCCCTAAACATAAAAACAGTATTCTGTCTCTGTGGACTTAATAAAACAAAAACACATTCATTTATTCACCTCCTTTCAAATATACCTTGCAAATGATATAATGAACATAGCCTTTATACATGTAATGCAAGTCTAGATTGATTGTTACATACATAGTTGAGTTTTTCTAACTAACAAATTTGTTGCAAAAAAGTTATTTGAGGTTCCTCTTGTCTGAAGACTCCCCTGCAGCCACACAACCCCAGGGAGCGAGAGACTTTAAGATGTACTTGTCCAAAGAGGATAATTCCCAAAAGTCTTTTAAGCACTGATATACTTCTTGATTAGTGAAAAATTGAGTTCCAGAAGGAGGTTTGGCAGATTTCTGGTTGATTCAGTGCACACCAGCTCTTAAATTCAGCTGACTGTATATCATTATTCAGCACTGAAAGTAGAGTAGGAGTCATAACATGTTTTAGTATATGTCATCATGTATGTCTTGCCCTTTACAAAACGAACCAAAGAGACATAAGATAAACATTTGTAATAGACTGTCCAACTGGTCTGGTCGTTTCTAAGACATCATTGCTATAGTAACTCTCCACTCTCCCTAGACTTCTAGCTCTACATTTCACCCTGTATCAGAGCTCTTCAATTAGAGCATAGCTGCGTAATAATATGGTCGAAACACTTATTCTGCATGCAGTTGACCACACACAGATTTAATCAAATGTACTGTATGTGCTTGTTTCTTTTTCAGTGATTTACTATTCATACCTGCCGTGGATACAGTATTTGATAGCCATGGCATGGAACACTGTGACGGAAAATGGTAATGCAATCAGATTTCAGCAGAGCACCAACAACAATGGCGATCAGGTGATCTGTATCTGCAGCAGGACAGCAGAACTAATTATGTGAACACTGACTGAAGTTCATTTGAGATTTATGACTTGAAAGTCTGCTTGTTTCAAACAGTGGCAGCAAACAGTGCCAGCTGAGGGTCCTCCATCCAGAAGGAGGCCGATGGCTAGTCCTGGTGGGGTTGCCGCAAGCTGTAAGAAAGGAAGGAAGGAGGTGTTTTAGCGTACTGATCCAGAAATAAGTGAAGTGTTTGGAATAAACTAGAGGAGGCTGTGTGTTCAGAGTTCTTATCCTGGGTGAATAATGGAGCCTCAGTAATGGTATTTTGGCGAACTGAGAATAATATGATTCAATATCTCCTTGGCATTGTCTTGTCGTGTTGCATTGTGCACAGAGCATTGTTATTGCGCTTCAGCAGTCTCTGAAATTATAACTGATTTCTTCACTTCAAGTAAAGAGATTTTTTTTTGTTGCAATATTTCACTTCCAGGCCATTTTTTTAAAAGGCTAATTCCATTAGGTTGCCAGTATTGAAGATCAAGCAGGTTTGAAGGGATGATGTTATGCTGATGCTGGACCAAGTAAAGCTCTACTGATATTTTTAATGCATTTACTCATTTCATAATGGCTGCATCTCAACATCAATAAGTCAACAAAATTTGCTGAAATGAAACTCCCAACATGAGGACATGAAGTAATGCAATGGTCTACTAAGCGAGCACACTTTGGTATTGAATATTGTTCATTGTTGTTATTACTCTATTTTTTCTAATGTTTTGTTAGTGAAGAGGCAGATGACCACTGTGGATGAGGTGAGGTGAGTAAGCAAGGCTGAGGTGTAATCCATCTGAATAAAGCAAGGGAGAGGGATTAAAGGGTTGAATGAGTAGCCTACTAATGGGTGTGTGTGTGCGTGTGTGTGTGTGTGTGTGTGTGTGTGTGTGTGTGTGTGTGTGTGTGTGTGTGTGTGTGTGTGTGTGTGTGTGTGTGTGTGTGTGTGTGTGTGTGTGTGTGTGTGTGTGTGTGTGTGTGTGTGTGTGTGTGTGTGTGTGTGTGGTGGGCTCAAACTGTGGATAAATTGGACTAAAATTACAATTTAAAATGCAGCACAATGAAAAAGGTACTGTGGACACATGTTTGTATAAAGATACTCTGTGTATCTATAATAACTTTTGCAAAACACAAAATAAAATCTAGGAGTAAGATATTCTTGTTTAATAGTTTAAGACCTGGTCTGATGCCAGGTGGACCTCTGACTCATTAGGGTAATTGGCATAGTTGGAGTGAAAAGCAGAATTCTTTCTCCTGCCTTCAGCTTGGGAAAACTGCAGCATTCTGGGACTGGAATATTGCTGTTGCCATGGTGCCTGTCTTAAGATAATGCATGTGATGTTAGGCATCTTATAGCACACAGAATGTTAAGTTTGAAATACCAACACATCAAGGACGAACAAACTTTTTTGTTCTGATAAATGTACTGATCATTCTACTCCACTCTGGGTTCTCATTGAGCTCATCCACAGTCCTTGGTCTGTAAATGTAAAACCAAGTGGCTTGGAATTAGGCCCACACTACTCCAGCCAATCAGAATGAGGCACACACTACTCCAGCCAAACAGAATGAGGCACACACTACTCCAGCCAATCAGAATGAGGCACACACTACTTCAGCCAATCAATACATTTCTTCAGGGGCATGAAAGGGAAGGGTCTAATTTGATTGGCTAGAAAGCTCAACTATCAACAACCGTTTACCAGAATCCTAGATTGAACCTTTGAGTATTGGATTTATGCTTAAAAGGTTGGCACTGTCGTTTGCCTGTAGGAACTGGTGCCTCATAGTAGCAGTCCAATGATCCAGTTCCTTCTGCTGATCCACTTCCCGTTAGAAGACATGTGTCTCTACCTACACCTAATGGACAACCATGGGCTTCTCATGAAGACAGATCACGGCCAGGACCTGCTGACTGTGGGCTGACGTGGTTAAACACCAAAGTACAGAGGTTTATGCCTAAATAGTCCATAATCATTTAATCATTTACACAATGACTACTTACTAACTGCTACTGACTAATGACTACTGACTATCTGCTACTTAATAATGACTTCTGACTAACTGCTACTGAATAATGACTCCTGATAAACTGCTAGTGAATAATGACTACTGATTAACTGCTAGTGAATAATGACTAGTGAATAATGACTACTGACGAATGACTCATGACTAACTGCTACTAAATAACTGACTAACTGCTACTGACTAATGACTTAACTGCTACTGACTAATGACTACTGAATAACGGATACTTACTTGTTCTGGTGTTTCGACCCTTGCAGGTGGGCATAATATTGCTCGATGGAATTCAGAGTCACAGCACACACATAACAGGTATACGTGCTTTGAAGGCCTACAAACACACACACACACACACACACACACACACACACACACACACACACACAGTCAATGATCACCTCCAAACTTCAACACTCAATATTGCCCCCCTTGGGTTGCCAGATATCTGTACTCCTGAAATCCTCCACAGTGGATGGCCCAATGTTAACATCTCCATGATCAAAATGACACATATGTTTTAAAAGAATATTCCCTATTAGTGAGTAATAATCAGGGCCTCGTTTCCCGATAACGATGTATCTTAACGGCCTACGTGGATTTTCGCGACATCGTACACTAAGTAGCACTTTGTATTTACGTGCGTTTCCCAACCATCAACTTAAAGTCAGGTGCACGAGCGCAACGTGCACGAGTTCTTAAGTAGCTCTTAGGAGCTGTTTACGTCAGGTTAACCTGTTTACGTTAATTGCTGTGAAATTAGCTAGCCTATGCGTGCATCGAACGTGCAATGTGCACTAAATTCGGGGCGGGGATAGTAACGCCATCTCCAGCAGAGAAGCCTATTTAAACTGTGTTCCCATTGTAAGGACATTTATTACGATCTGTCTGAGAGTGGGCTGTCAAAGCTAGCATCATCAAAGTCATACAGTACAGTAGGCTACATACATTCAATAAAATTAACCTACATTTGAGTCCAACTACATGACCATTCTTGCCCTACACTTACCCTTACAATAAAGAAGTGATCCTATTTCAACCATAACTTCATTTTAAATAATGTCTTTCTTTATGACATTTAGTTTATAGTTTAGACAGCAACGTTGACATCTACAGTATATTCAACTGCATCCACTACATAATCTCAAACTTTATTTGTTGGTAACTCTCCAAAAAGGCTACCATTAACACATTTCTTAATGAAAAGGAAACATGCATCACAATAATACTTCAGTGTAACCTGTACCTATGTGGAGTGCAAATATGTCTTGCCATTACACTACCCAACAGCCCTACGTCTGCTAACACTACAGAATGCATAATTCCTACGGGCAATGCACTAGTTTTGTATAGCCTAATCTTTATTTTCAAATACTCAATATTCTTTATTTCTATTTTGATGGGAATAGGCAGGTGAAACAATGACATTCTCATGATGTGCTATACACAGAAACATCGTTTGGATTTCTTCTACATAATATACAACCATCTAGCTAGAAGCTACCATATAAGCCAATGGAGTGGTGGCATAAGCGCTAAATGTGCCATCAAACTACTGTTTGAAAGCTTCAGTCAAGACCTAAATACTCTGCATTGGTCGCGTAGCACATTTCCGATCAAACCGAGTCATTATAAACATATAAAAAGTTGTGTAGATAGCTTTATTCATGTAAAATATTCCTCGCTTCAAGTAGCCATGTTTTTTTTTTTTTAATTCCCGTTTCTTCCGAACGGCGGTCGAACGACGCCCCTGGTGGATTACATCGCTAAGTGTGAAGTTACTACTGGTCCTGACCACACGTAGAATTCCTCTCAATGAAAGATACACTTAAGCTAAGTGTGGCGTTGGGAAACCCGTCTGCAACGTAGGAATCCTCTTACGAGCGATTTCAAGTGCTTTTTAGGCTAAGTGAGCGTTCGGGAAACGAGGCCCAGATCAACTAGTCCTTCAGAGAAACACATTTGACTATTTTACTAGGTGTACAGAATACTGAGTATGTTTTTTCAGAGCAGATAATGAATTGATGCTGCCTGTCTGCACAAAAAAGTCAGCAGCAGTGATTTTCTTTCTTCCGAAATAAATCAAATAGTTTGCAACATGCCAATCACCAATCAGTAGGCCCTAATACATGTGCCAATGTGATCAGAACAGTTTATCGTATCGTATTCGCGTGTAGGTGTGAACATTTTCAAGGGAAACGGCTCTTGTCGTTACGTGTTTACATGTGCAAAATGTGAAGCGTTTACATTGCCTCGGGCATGCGCAAAGACCACGGACATCAACATGGATCTGCATCGTGCACAGGCAGTGTAGTGGCTTAAAGTTCCCTTCTTTCTATCAGCATATAGTTCTTAATATTTTCTTTGAATAACCACTCCCAGATGGAAAGAAAACGAGCCTACGCGTGGATGTGTTTCAACAACGGTAGAAAACTGTGTTTGCTCCGTCTTTTACTGAACTCATAATTATTTGACAGTGGTATTAGTTACAGTTGAGACACCCGAAATAACTTGCATGCGCAGCAATCCTGAGACGTGATTTTTAGTTTGCACATGAATACTAACGTCTTCTTTGATCCCAGGAAATTTGAGCACACAACCCATCTCCCTTACGGAGATATTGGCGAAAGTTGTTTTACCTAGGCTACTTCATTGCAAACGTCTAGTTTTGCAAACGTGTCTAGTTTTTGTGCAGTAGTGAATAGAGTCTCAGTCTACTACACCATACATAGCATATCATGTTTGTAGAAAATTATTAAGGTGAAACAAATGGCAATAAGCATATTTAAATTAAATGATTCACATTGCAAGTAAAATGGTGCGGCTGGAGCAGATACAGGGAGGGACAACGGTGCAACGGTGCGGAGCATTTTGCTCCCTTGCATTCTCTCTACAAACTTCCATATAGACGCGGGATCAGCAGGAAAATCTACTTTCCTTTTGGGAGAAACAAGGCCAGTCGTTCCCACGACTACAGCACCTTGCAAAACGAATTATATGCGTTCCAGCAACAAGTGCTGCGAGTGAGCGCTCCTTCAGTGCAGCAGGGCGCGTTATAAAAGCCAGGCGCTCTCGCCTGAATCCTGACACTGTAGATGCTATTTTATTCCTGCATAGTGCTAAGACAAATTCTAAATAGAACGAAGGTTAGGCATATCAGCAGAGGTATATTTTGGTTACATTAGGATGGCTACGTTTATAGCTTGCGTTTTGGGCGCACCACAATGCCAAGAAGTTTGTCGCGACTGTAATGGCATATTTCATTGTGGGGTTGATAGATAGCTTAAGGCTTACGAGACACGGTGTTTTCCGATGTTTTACTGAGTCCTCTCTGTCTCTATCACACACACACACACACACACACACACACTAACGGAAGCAAAAAAGGCTTAAATTAAGTGACGATCCCTCAAATGTCGCGTCTCCCGCAAACCTGCAAGCTATGAGTCAGCATTGGAAGAAGCCTTAACGTCTCGAAGATGAAACTGCCTGGGTTATTTTGTTTCGTTAGGCTATTAGTTATATTTTAAAACAGCCAGTCATTGTGGCCTACCACTCGTGGAATAAGGAATTTCAAAGAGATGATGGAGTGATTTGACTCAGAAGTGACATTGGGCATTGGCAGCGCGAGATTTTCAGAACAAGTTCAACTTTTAGTTCAGTAACATCAACAGCTAAGAAAGAAGGTAAGAAAAATAGTCGGAAAACTTTGATTTGCAAGGGAAGCAGGCAAGTGTTGGGGTTGTTCCAGTATATAGCCTACAATGTGGTGAAATTTCAGAATTAATAGGCTCCAGTGGCGTTTCCTAAATATGCTTTCTTTCATTTTGCAAAAAACAGTAGGCTATATTACCATATTAAAATGGTGTACCAAATTGCGTTTTATTACTGATAAAAAATTGTAGGCCTACTAGCCTATTGGATCAGTCTCCTTTCAACAACAGGCAAGAACTTTCTAGCCTCTAACTTTCTAGCCTCCTGTCACCGTCTCCCCCCAGTCACGCACCGACTCCCCCATGACACATCGGCCTGATTTGACACGATTGTAAACCACCTCTCTCGAAAGGCTCAGACGATCGGCGGAAAAACAAACAGTTTACATCTAGACCCCTTATACATGAGGCAATTGTAACACGTTTGCGAGTTTCTATCGGTGCAGACGCGATGTAACAGCTTTACATTAACGCATGTATAAGGGGCTACTGTAGGTCAAAGTAAAGCTATGGCGTAAGGTATTTGTTTCATCACATCGCCACTGTTTGAAATGATTTGGGAGGGAAAACATGAGTTCCCCCTAACAGTAAGTTACTGCCTGTATTAAGTGCAATATCTAAACGTGGATGTCATCACCTCCACAAGTTTGCAGTATCCTGAGACAGCCTGTTAATATAGGTCAGTATAGTAGGGATAATAGCAGCAGGTAGCTAACAAAACTGAGGACTAAATCACTGCATGAGGCTCATAGCACGTATGTTACCCCTGGATCTGACCTGGGGTCTGCATGGTGTCCAGGCCTCCTATCAGCTGCTCCATGAGATGTGCTCTGCCAGCGTTCTTCTTGTGTTTCTTCCCTCCATAGTGCTGCTGGGCCATCAGTGGGTTATTAAACCACGCTCTGCACAGGCAGCAGAATCGACCCACCTCTCTGTTTCCATTGGCCAGTGACCAAAACGTATCTCTGCTACCATTGGCCATTGACCAAGACGTCTCTCTGCTACCATTGGCCAGTGACCAAGACGTCTGTCTGTTACCATTGGCCAGTGACCAAGACGTCTCTCTGTTTCCATTGGCCAGTGACCAAGGAGTCGGGGAGGCCTGGGGCATGGCTGGGGGACGTGAGCTGAAAGGAGAGACTGTGAGGCAGACAGGGTTGTGTTAAGGATACAGCATGTGCCAAGCGAGTAACAAATAAACACACTTCCACAAACTCAACATACATAACATACAACAAAACATACATTCTCGTTGAAGAATCCGGTAGAATAAAGGAGTGACCTAGATTAATTTGATCATTTCTGCATCAAACAGACACATACATCCTTTCATTGACACACACATTTAATTCATTCAGGATACCTATCTCAGGGCCAACAATTAGCTACAGCATATGAATCATTCATGTGTTGTGTTAACTGGACTGCTTTTACATATTCATTCAAAACAGCCCTTACATTTGTTAAAACTTACCTGCTGTGCTTACTTTAACCCCTCCCTGTCTTTTCCAGTGAGTGTGCATCATCTAAAGCTCTCCTGCCTTCCTCCAGCAGAGAGCCACATGCTGACAGGTCTTCAGATGTAACCCTCAGATGGCATGCACTAGTATGAGTGAGTAACTGGGCTGTTGTGACTGTGTATCCTGTTCTGTTTGTGTAAGTGGTGGTGTGTGCTGTGCCAAATGAATTACCCGCAGATGGCAGAAGTTGAGGCTCTCCCAGTACTAGCCGAATCCTTTTAGCGTGAGTCTTACCCTGGTAGTGAGACTGTGCCACGATGGTGGAGGTGAAGAACATGTTACACAGAGTGCAACATTTATTCCTGTCCACCTCAGTCTCAGCACAGTCCTGAAAAACGAAAACATAGAGTTGGAGAAACACAATTGGAGTTAAAATACTGCACAGCTGTATGGAGGACAGGTAGTGTTTGGTATGTGTGAGTGTGTCAAACCAAATAAATGTACTTCAATGGCTAGGTTATCTAAGGGTTCAGGGAGGCTCCCCATGTTGCCATCAGAGATGAGAGAGACACAAGGCTAAGATGAAGAGCTCTATTCAATCACCAGAATGGGGTGTACGTAAGGAATTTTGGGGGTAAAATGTAAATGCACACACTCACAAAACCACAGACCGTGTAGAATAATCGCAAACTTGCATGCTGACTATGTTATAAGCAATTGGGAATGTGACCCCTTAGGAGAATGCATGAATTCATCTGAAGGAAGGCTGTTAAAAGGAATGTGTTTGAGCGCATGCTTGAAAAAACACAAACTTAAACAATGTATTTGTTTATATCTACTACTATCAGTCTATTTGGAATAATCTGATGATCATCTGTGTGGTAATTTGATGAAGGTCGTGATGAATTACTTGTAAAGGGAATAACATTCAAACCACTTGCACTTATATTTCTGGATGCTGACAATTTAGTTGTGAAGAAATGATGCATAATGAGTCATGTTCTCTGAATTATCTGAATAGAACCCCTGTAACACCATGAGCACTCTCAAAATGAGTCCGTAGAGGTTTTATTAAGCCCCTGTTCCTGATATAAAAATATGCCCTCATCAATATGCAAGATATATGAACACACACACAATCAGGTCACTAGCCCTCTCTACCAAGGATGGAACTACTTGCACGTTCATGTCTGTTGACACCCCACCAATGGTTCTCTAGTTTCCATAAACAACCAGTTAGATACAAATCAAAAAAACAACACCACTGCCCCAAACAAAGATGATAACACATATCATAGCTACTATTTAAGGCCCAGTAACACAATACCATGGACAGACAGACGGACAGATGAACACACATATTATATCTACTATTAAAGGACCAGTAACACAATACTATGGACAGACAGACAGACAGACAGACAGACAGACAGACAGACAGACAGACAGACAGATTAACACACATATCATAGCTACTATCAAAGGCCCAGTAACACAATACTATGGACAGACAGACAGATGGACACACATATCATAGCTACTATCAAAGGCCCAGTAACACAATACTATGGACAGACAGATAGATATAAATGGGAAACATAGATCACATAAGACAGAACAAGGATGATCAGTGCTGATGGAGATGAGCTAATTGTACAGTATATATATCTTTATAGGCAGCACTCTCTGGGACTGAGAGGGGAGAGAGTGAGAGCACGTGAGAGAAGACAGGGATGGAGAGAGAGACCCAGAGATGGATTCACACACGTATGCAGAGACACCTACAGGGTTATCAGGTCTCAGTCTCTTAGAGGGCGGGCCTCCATCTTCTGGGTGGAGCATGTAGAAGAGACGCACTTTGTTTGCATGCTTCTTACTCTGACAGAAAGAAGTAAGAAGAAAACAATATTATTGGTATAGACATTGGCGATAGTGGTTCAGGAATTAGAGAAGTCAAAGTGTCCTTGAGCATGACACTCAACCCCCAACCGTTCCTGATGTGCAGACACGCACGCACGTACACACACACACACACACACACACACACACACACACACAGACACACACACAATCACACATACACACACACACACACACACACACACACACACACACACACACACACACACACACACACACACACACACACACACACACACACACACACACACACACACACACACACACACACACACACACACACACACACTCACAAGCAGATCTGTGTATGAACCTTACCTCGTAGTGTGCCGTGCGTTGTGACTCTGAGATCAGCTGGGCATTACAAATGTTGCAGTAGCTCTCTGTGAAGAGACGGCCACCGCAGACCTCTGCAGTCTTCATCTGCCAGCGTACACACAGCAGCCAGTGGTCAGAGAGCATCAAAAACATACATGTCTATTCAAAGCCAGATGGAATCACTATAATGTGGATATACCCATTGGAAGGCATAATGAAGGGATATAACTAATATCACACATTGCCCAGCAGACACATGCCCTGATATTAAAAGGCCTGAAATATGCATTCTAAAAATGTGTGCATTTATCAATATATTTTCCATGTCTTGTATAGAAAGTTACAAATCTATTGCATTATGATGTATAAGAATATATGCATAAAAGAATGAATCTCTCAAATATTGTCCTTGTTTTGCCGTAATTTGTTTTCTAAGGGACAAGCTGAGCAGCTGGAGAAGTGCACTGGTTTGTGTTAGTATCCACTGGAGGCTCTACTCATGGGGCCATCTCTAGATCTACATCTACATCTTTAGATCACAAAGGATTCTGGAGCAGACACAGCTAGGGAGACGAGAAGAGAGGGAGAGGACCAAAACAACACAAACACAGAGGGAGGGGGGGGGGGGGTGCTTGTACCTCCTTCTTCCTCAGTCATGTCTCCCCGCAGATAATCTACAGTGACACTAATAGCTAAGTGACAAATACAAAAAAGCCAAATCCTTTTCAGCAAAAAAGGATTATTGATTCTTCTGGCTGCCCGTGGCATTTAGGTCTGATGTTGTGCTCTGACTGGACTGAGTCCTGCTACTGATGAGGGACCAAGACATAGAGGACAGAACTGTAGCATATTGTGAAAGCGGAAGAATTGTTTTTCTTAGGTACAGATTTTACATTCAAGGTCAAGTGTAGAGTTTTGCTGAGACCCAGATACATAATAAGATGCAAATGGTTAAAGTTGATAAAAGCAGGTATGAAATGGCATTTGAATAAGCAATTATCATTTACTCCCTGTGGTTCAAAATCACCATCGTCTGTCAGACTGATTTGGATCTTTAAGAAAAAGGATCTGCATGTCAAACTCCCTAAACTCATTCCTCAGATGAGCAGATGCTCTTCAGTTGTATAGTTTAAAGAGGGCCGATAGGAGTAAACGTAGCACCACAAATCAGCTCTCCAAGGAAAACCTTCACCTTCACAGGGGAATCCCCAGAGACAGAGAACGTGGATCTAGTTTGTTTCACATCACTGGTTCATCACTGAATCCTTGTAAGTCTTATCCTATCTTGAGTGTCTCACACTCAGTATGTACCACCATGAAGACCAATGCACTCCTCCTGCTAACACTAGATGTTGGAGCCTACAAGTGTCTCTCCCAAGAGATAGGAAACACCTGTCTTCATTTCCACCACTACCTACCTCCAAAGATGGAGCAGTATATACAGTATGATTTTTTTCGGTCAATAAAATTGCAGTTATTGCAATTATCTCTTTAACAACATTTTATCTTCCATGCTAGTACTGCTAAAAGCAAACTAAAAAATTAGACTAGGCATTTTTCTCCACGTTGTTACATCCTTACTACATTGTGCCGAAAACCATTTCTCTGGAAAGACACAGAATTGCCACACTTCTTTTAGCATTTAGCTGACCTCAGAGAAAACTGTGAGGCTTCCTTTTTGTAAAGATATGTTTGCATTTGCATTTTTGCAACTATTAGGCGGTAATGCAAAACTATTGCGAGGGAAAGACACCAATAGCGTCTCCACAGCGTCATCTGGTGGTGGGGCCAGGCCCAACTGGCTTCTGATGTAGAGACGCCCCTGGAGGGAACGCAAAACTACTGCGAAGAAACGCCACCATGACCCTCCGGGAGCTCAGTAGAAAACTGCACCTTTAAAATTATTATTATAATTTCTTTTTATGGAAATTATGAAAAGGCAAGACTGTCAAAAGGTTAGAGTATTTTTCATTTAGGTCAGTTTTTCAATCCCAACGATTCCAAAAGATCCCTTTCAGAGTGATCCTTTTATGGTGCTAATTGATCAGTGGTGGGTGATTTTTTTTTTCAAGTTTAGGGCACGGTAAACGCCAACTGACATTGATAGAGAAAACAACAAGGCTATATATCTTTTCACCATAACCATATTTAAAGATATAGCCTATATTAGATCTTGTTTAGCGCAAGATTGACACCAAACTTGGTTGTATTAGATGCATTCCAATGTAAAGTGTCTATCATGGCACTAAATCGTTAACGGGATAGTTAGCCTACTTGACCCATATAAAAACATAGCACGAACCGATCAACTCTGAAAAAAAAAACACAAATTGTGCAGCTATTTACTGAAACCCGTCAAACCATGACCAAGCAAGGTGAGAGTATACTCACTGTAACACAAAATCACATCTTAGAGCTAGCAAAGAGAACCGCCTGTGGCATTGACGGGTGTTGCAATAATTCCTAACGATCATGTCCCACATTCTATAGTAACCATATATAATTTACATACTGAGAAAGTCAGAAAGAGAGAAAAAAAGATGTCTAGTGTCTATCTTTATGAAATCAATCACATAGAGTACAGACATAATCTGCTCCATTCACGCAGACAGGGATGCAGCATTTCTATACAAAGTCTGTTTTACGTGTCAAGACCTAGCCTATCTGAAATCGGAACTTCAATTGTCGTTATTGAGGGAATACAACCCACCTTTGAGCATTGCACGAGAATACACCTTGTTTCCTCTGTGTCCAAATGTGAAATTGAAACAACAGAAGTAGAAGTTCTTGCGCTTTAACTCCTTCAACCTTCAGACGGTGTAGTGCGATACATGTTTGCAGCAGTGAATAACCAACAGCGCAACAGTGCTGTTTCAGCCCGTTCCAAAACAATCAGCACGGATACGGCGTGAACCATTTCTCGTGGCACTCTTCAGACGCTGTTAATCCAACCCCCCTTAGCAGTGCCCGGAGTACGGGCAGACCGAACAGACCGTTTTTCCGTCGCCGCTTTCGATATTTCACAGCGTGAGAGCACTTGCTTATTTGCAAATAAGCTGCGCTACAGCATGAATGATGCGGAGAAGAGGAGGATGACGAGGAAGAACTTATGAAACGCTCCAGTAGTCACGCACTAGTCTCCAGTGATGCTGTTTTTCACCGCTTGCATTTTTGAACCTGCACTGTAAATACTGAACTGAACTTTTAAAAAATGTAAGCAATCTGCTGCATGTATATTTTAACGTTGGTTTGACTTGTATTTTTTTTTTATGTATAATGGAAATACATACCATATTGGATACATCATTTTATTAAAGTAGGGCAAATAGAAACTAACATGGTAGTTGAACTTAATTTCTCTTTGTTTAAAAAAAACACCCAGAATATTCAAGTTTATGCAACTAGTTTATTTGAGTTGGTTAATCTAGTTTTATTTAGTATTACCAATTGAGACAACTATCATAATAAGCATTGAAACAACTTTTATATGTTTTATAACGTTTATATGTTTTTTAAGTGTAATAAGCAAACATTTTAGCATTTCAGAATTCTACAAAATAACAGATTAACCACATGTTTATTAAATAAACACTGTTAACCAAAACAAAGAATGACATTTTCTTTACCATGCCAGTAGCACTAGTGGCACATGGTTTGTTGAGCAATTAATTGGTTTATACTAAACACCAAGCCTTATGCACCAAACCATGCATGAATACATGGATATGCCAATATATGAACACACATGTAGCTCTGTAAGTAACGTTACTCAAATGTTTTTGTGAATGTAGTTTTAAGTGTGTGGGTAGGTGTGTAGAAGAGTTTGGGGATTGTGTGTGTTAGTAGCACTAGTCGACTTCCCAAACAAACAATGTATGTTGGGCTATAAAGGCATGAAAAAATAAACTAGGTTATACCTTCCCAAGACTTGCAAGTTAAAAATTACATAAGACCATCTTAATTACAATATTTTCCTCCCTAAACAGTCCAAAACCTCAACCTCCCATCCATTTTTACATGAACATGCCAACATGCATATATGAAGCTGAAGTGTGAGTCAAGTCTGTGGCACCATAGACATAGGCCCAATCCCATTTCTAATCTCCACCCCTACCCTTACCCCTACCCCTTTGCCCTCGCTTTTTCAAATGGAGCCATAACGTAGGGGTAGTCGAAGGGGTTTAAACTCTAGCCCTACGAATTGGGATAGCCCTTCAACACTTACGTACGTCATCAGTACGCTGCGTCAGCTGTTACGTTACCGGAGAGCGACAGCTGTCACTCACCAGACATAAACAAACATGGCGCCTGCAGCTGTTATTAACACAATGCAACATTTCATCAAACAAGTTTTAAAACCATGAATTACAAAGAAAATACTTTCATTTGTGTGATGCTTTTCCTGCTGTTTCCGACATTTTTAAAGGGACTCGTGGGATGTTTCTTCTTTAATGATCACGGGTTCGCAATGCATTGGGGGAAATCGGTCTCACCCCTTCGTTTGAAGTGTGCCCTCGGAAAATCTCCGTTTGGAGGGGTGGAAAGCCCTTCCCCTCGCCCCTACCCCTCTGTCCTAACGTGAATTGGGATAGCACTACCCCTCCACGTGAACGCGCAAAACGGAGGGGAAGGGGAAAGACGAAGGGGTAGGGGGTGAAATGGGATTCAGCCATAGAATACATACATTCATTCTATGTGTATGTGTGGCACACTGATGATGTCTCAGAGCACTTCTTCCCCCTCAATGACAATGGCGATGTTCCCTGGAGGTTCGTCCTCTTGGACACTTTCTTTGTGCATCACAAAAACAGTCATGACACTCTTGGAGAGGTCCAAACCCACATCCACATCCAAATATGACCATCTTTCAGTTTCAGTACGTAACAAATGGGGATAACTAGGATTATCCTTTGTGAAAAGACACATCCACTTAATTTCAATCACCTATGTTTTACTACCTATGTTTATGCTGAACATAAACAATACTCACATCAGAAGAGTATTGACTGGACAGTTTCATGGTATCTATCAATACAGGGTAAAGGAACACTTACAATGATATCAGGTGAGGATAGTGTTCCCCCATCATTGTATTGGCAGGGCAGTCAATCCTACCAGGGTCACATGCCAACCTCCCAAAACATGGACATTTGTTTGACACAAACATATCAGCAGGCATTCAAAATACCCTAAAATGAACTCACCTTGCCAAAACAGTGGAGACAAGGAAAGCACTGATACTTATGGAGGTAACAAAAAACAAATGGAGCTTACCAGTAGTCACAAATGAGGTCACCTTCCCCAGAGTACTCATTCAAACATCGGAAGGCAACCTCTCGTTTTTTATCAACAGATGCATGACCTACATGTATTGGTGTGATAAGTTTAAACTCCTCCAAAGTGAATGTTTAATAGCAATGTGTCTAAGAGGGCACTTATCTGATGCCTCCCTGACGTACCTGATGTTTTTCCTAAATGGTCCGAAGCCTTCTTCCTGTGGCCCCTCCCCTTTTTGTTAAATATGGACAGCAGTCGTGGCGTGTATTTGTTAAGGAGTAACATACATTTTGACTTCAGATGTCCTCTGTCAGTAATCCTTTGAAACTCCTCTCGCACCATAGAGACACAAGTATAACAAGAGCACTTAGAAAGCACAATACAAGAGGGTAAACTGGGGAAATAACTTATGAGAACATCAATTCCACTTACGGTTTACTTTATATGAGAAAGTCATGTACACACCTGGGAAAAGCTGAACAAGGCTGGCCATCTCTCTTTCCCCTCTGCTACCAGTGGGTACTGGCACACCACTTCTATTCTTGTCGTCTTTGTCTTTGTCATTTGTCATTTTTCCACTAATGATTTTGGCTTCTTCTTTGACTCATCAATCAACAGAATGTGTTCTTGTTCCAGACGTTCCTGTGTTTCTCCAGTTGGATATGGAGGGAGATACGTAATTCAGTTCTTCCTTTTTTGGCTTTTTTACATTTCTGGCCATTTGTTAAGGTTCCTCTAGTTTTACAGAGTTGACTGTGACCTCTGGAGTTGACCGTGACCTCTGGACATTCAAGGCTTTTGAGTTTTGTTCTATAATTCTCCATTTTGTACTTTAAACTTGACAGCCAACCAGAGACCGGGCCTGGTTCTTTTCAGATGAGAACCTCTGCCACAGCTCAAAGTTGAACACCAGATGGATATGCTGTGCGCTGGAAAATCGTTTCTGCCAACCTGTCAAGAATATCTTAAAACTTGGTGAATTGAGAAGGCTGCCATCCCTGAGAAAAGCTTTCATGTGCTCTGTCCAACACAAGCTCTGTGTTATAGGCTAACCTTGGAAGTGGAAACTCAGATGGCCAGGGGATGGATCTTCAAGTTTATTTCAAGTTTCAAGTTTATTTTTTTCATACATACATACATACATACATACATGCATGCATGCATGAATGGGTCCCCCAAAATAAGCTATTGAAAGCTTTTGGGCGGGGGCCCAAGGTTAATGAAAGCAATATCAATCAATTTAGCGATGCACAATGTGGTACCATGCAAGAAAACATAACTAGTGCAGACAATCAAGCATACAAATACATACAATCAATCATACAGTACATTTAACTTAACAGTGCCGACATTCAAACATACAAATACATGCAATCAATCATACAGTAATCCCAATACATCCATCATATTGCTAGGGTACCTTATAAATAGGTAGCCAGTAAATATGCTTTTAGGTTTTTTTTTTAAAGCGGACAGAGAGCACAGCGTCTTCAGATCCTCATCAAGTCTGTTCCAGATCTGTGGCCCCTTGCAGGCAACACTCATACCCGTACAATATAGACGCAGTTGTTTACCCGTTATCAGGTGTTTGTTCCTGGTTCGGTGTTGGTGCTGGGGGTGGCAGATAGGGAGCAGGCCGGTCAGTCTGGGATTTAGGCCATTTATGACTTCAAACATTAGGCAAGCATTATGAAAGAGACCAACATATTTTGATAATTTTTTTTGTCAGATGATCAATGTGATATTTGAAGTTGACAAATTCATCAATGTGGACCCCCAGGAATCTTCTGGAGCCTACCCTTATGATCTCCTGATTGTCGATATTGATATGTACCAATTCAGTATTGATTTTCTTTCTGTTTGAGCAAAATAACATATAATTAGTTTTATTAACATAGTTTTGTCTTTCCACACATGGATCACGTGGCAACAAAACTGTGTCTGCAGAGGAGCAAAATTATGTTAAGGAACTACAGGAGGATGAAGAGGTGCCCTTATTTAGGGAGATGCTCTCAACTGTATCCACTGGTGACAAACATGCTGGTGGTACAATGTGAATGACTTTGTGATAGGTGAAAATTCACCCTAGTTACGTCAGGACTCCGGAGCTGCATATAAGTATATATATTAGACAAACAACAACAATTGCAATCGGGCTCCCCTCCCAGCACAAGGCTGAAAGTGAAGCAATGATAAATCCATTGCACAAGGTTTATATAGTCAGAAGTTTAGCTTTCAGCAGGGATAACCTCGTGATGGATTTCTCACGTCCACGGCTCCCTGTCTTGCAAGGTCGGAAGAAGCACAGTTCCCTTCTTATCACCTCTGGTCTAAACATGCTCTTGTACATATGCAGACTAAGTGGCACCTCATAATCTTAGTTACACACGTAGAAACACAGAAAAGCCATGTTCCTGCTTACTACACAAGTACATGATTCATAGTCATTAACAATGTTTGGAAATAATCTCCATCACTTTGAGAGAGTATTTATCTTCAATTAGATCAGTTGAAGTAACAGTGAAACTGGTCTCTGAAATCTCTGTCTAGGTACTGAAGGGTAAACTCGACTTGTATATCAAATGTACTGTATATATATATTTTTACACCAGCATTGAGATCTTCTACAGTCAGTGGTATTCCAGATAGTAAAGTTTACATCAGCATTGAGATCTTCTACAGTCAGTGGTATTCCAGATAGTAAAGTTTACATCAGCATTGAGATCTTTTACAGTCAGTAGTTTTCCAGATAGTAAAGTTTACATCAGCATTGAGATCTTCTACAGTCAGTGGTATTCCAGATAGTAAAGTTTACATCAGCATTGAGATCTTTTACAGTCAGTAGTATTCCAGATAGTAAAGTTTACATCAGCATTGAGATCTTCTACAGTCAGTGGTATTCCAGATAGTAAAGTTTACATCAGCATTGAGATCTTTTACAGTCAGTAGTATTCCAGATAGTAAAGTTTACATCAGCATTGAGATCTTTTACAGTCAGTAGTATTCCAGATAGAAGAGTTTACATCAGCATTGAGATCTTCTACAGTCAGTGGTATTCCAGATAGTAAAGTTTACATCAGCATTGAGATCTTCTACAGTCAGTGGTATTCCAGATAGTAAAGTTTACATCAGCATTGAGATCTTTTACAGTCAGTAGTATTCCAGATAGAAGAGTTTACATCAGCATTGAGATCTTCTACAGTCAGTAGTATTCCAGATTAGCCTGGATACCAGCCCAAACCCCGCCCACAAAAAATTTTGTCAGGGAGATTTGGTCTGGCTCTGGGTTAATTGGGAGAGAGTTTCATCGGTAGGATCAAACCGGACCAATCAAATTGGCAGGGCGGGCTTTATACGTTGATGGACAGATACCAACGCTTGAGTTGAATTAACCTGTAGATTCGAACTCCGACCAAGATGGCCGCGTCTCGGGTGCTTAGTGGGGAATATTTTATGTGAATTAAGCTATCTACACGACTTTTTAATGTCTACATTGACTCGGTTAGTTGTGCATGTGCAACACGAATGTTACAGAGTATTGTTTGTCTTAACTAAAGTTCTCTAGACCATTATTGTTATATCATTGCTAACGTGTACACAAAAAACCCATCGAAATAAACTGTAGCTTGTAGCCTTAATGCTAATTAAATAACGTGAGCAGGCATATCTCAACAGACATTGACAGCGCATTCATTTTGAAAGAGGAACAGAGAAACGCGATTAAGGCATTTGTCATTGGAAAGATGTTTTTGCCGTCCTTCCTAGGGATCAGGTAAAAGTTTAATCTATCAGATGGTAATAGGCTACTACGTTGCTCTGATTGGTTCTAGGTAGCCTATCCAATTCAGCGAATAGGCATTTTCTTTCCTGGTTCGTTGAAACACGCCCCATAATCACAGCCCAAAGGTCCGGTATCAGACTCATATTCTGACTAGAATCATGAGTATGACATCGTCAGGCTAATTCCAGATAGAAGAGTTTACATCAGCATTGTGATCTTCTACAGTCAGTGGTTTTCCAGATAGTAAAGTTTACATCAGCATTGGGATCTTCTAGTCAGTGGTATTCCAGATAGTAAAATCAGTTTTCGTATGTCATGTTGTTCCAGACTCACTTGAAGCATTACAAGCAAAGCCATTGTGCCTGGTGGCGAGCATGGGAAGAGTAAAAAGATACAATGATTAATTTGCCTGGCTTTGAGGTGATTAGCATTATTCATCTTTAGTTTATGATTTTTTTTAAAAACAGTAACTACAGTGACTCTGAATGAAATATACTAAGACCAATCATAGCATAATTTCTTAAATAACTTGAAGAACAAGCACTGTGAATAACGCTCCTAGTATATTTGTGTTGCCTACAATGACAAGCAAATGTGTCTCCTCAGATTAACCATGCACTTTCCTCCTTTTTTGTTAATTTGCCAAGGGATAGGCACCATCAAGCTGTTGTTGATCAAGATTATGTACATTTACTGTATCCTCTGATATGACCTAAAGTGTTCATTGTACCATGCACTAAAAGGCTTCATAATGAAACTGACACTGTTCTTAATGACTATAATGTTAAGAATAAAAAAAGAAATTAGGCAATCCTCCAGTTGAGCCAAACACAAATCATTCCAACAGCATAACTAATTCCATGACAACATACCATGTTCGACAACAGCACATTTCTTAGGCTTGGGTGCTTCTTTCGTATTGTTTCCTGTATGTTTCCATGCCACACATCTATGGGGACTGATTACACCTTTGAGACACTCACCACTGGTTTCTGTGAAGGAGCACTATGTGGTATGACAGCATCATCTGAATAGAATAGAATATATTTATTTGTCATTGCACAAGTACAACAAAATAAAGGTAGCAGCTCTCAGACACAACAACAATAAAAATATAGATTGAACATATATATATATTTACACTATAAAAACACAAGACATATAACACAACAGAGAGACAAATACAGGTCAGTTTTTTGCATTGCTAAGTGTCTGTTTTGGCTTTGAAGGTCCTTAAGCGTCTCCCTGAGGGCAATAATTAAAATAGGTGGTGACCAGGGTGTGTATAGTCTCTGTCCTCAACAGGTGGAAGAGAGCAGCCAATGACTTTTTGTGCTGTGTTAATTACCCTCTGGACTACCTTTCTTTCTGCTGCTGTGCAGCTGGCAAACCTCAGCGAGATGCCATAGCTCAACACTGACTCCACAGAGCAGCGGTAAAAGGACACTAACAGTTTCTTTTTTAATTTGTTCTTCCTCCCACTGGTGTTTCAAAGAAAGGAAGATATCACATTCTTGAAATTGTGTGTATGCCTTATAACCCTTTTCTTGGTGTCAGTGTTTTGCTTATTGGATTGCCAATGCACAATTCTTTAACTAATTGAAGGACACCTAACTTCACACAGCTGTGGCCTACTGGTTATGGTTTTGGGCTGGTAACCGGAGGGTGGCCGGTTTGATCCCTGACCAGCAGGAAAAATGTGGGCGGGGCACTGCTCTCCCATGCCCACATCCACGGCTGAGGTGCCCTTGAGCAAGGCACCTATCCCCGATCACTGCTCCCCAGGCGCCGCCAAAGGCAGGTCACTGCTCCGGGTTAGTGTGCTTCACTGTGTGTATCACTACCCTGGATGGGTAAAATGCAGAGATAAAATTCAGGGTGTGTGTGTGTCACTATCTCTGCCGTTAAACAGTCATTAGTCACTAGGGCTCCATTTCCATTCCATTTCCAACTTCACACAGGTGTCATATTGTGTCTAATATAAGAGCCTTTGACAACATACTAATAGCGCATAAAACATATTTTCAATGTAAAGCAACAGCTATGAGTTTCCATCTAAAACTAGAAACTTGCAGGGTAAAGAAACTAAAAAACGACAGACATGCCTTCGGATATAAACAACAGTTAATTTAGCAGCTAACTGATTTATTTTGGCGATATAAAGTTGTTCTTACAGTTTGATCGTGCCAGGTCACAAAAATGCACTGTGAATTGCCTGGGTGGATAGTAGGGACGACAGCTGGGTTCTTCACATGACCACATCCCATTCAAATTCATTTGAGGATGTAAACCAGTTACATGCCTAAAAACTGTTTTAAAAAAGAATCCATAACACACATTTGAAACACCCTGTGACTTGAAAAGACCTTCAGCAATGGCAGACAATCATGACCTCTGCTTACTCAGTCAGACCACCTATTGATCCATTCAATGCCACTTCTATATTCTATGCCACTGCTGGAGACACTGTGCTAACTAAACTGTTCTGAGATCAGGGTAGTTCTGACTGAGGTGAAGAGACATGTGTCATATCCAGGGCTTATCTCTCACTCCTTGTGGGCTTGTCATAATCAGCTGGTGCTTATTATATTTACATTTAGCAGCCGCATTTTGTCCAATAACATGAAAATAACTAGGTCAATAGATAGAAAATGACTAGTAGTAGTAGTAGTAGGCTAGGAGTAGTAGTATCCTATTGTTGTCATCAGTGGCCTCGCTACATCTGATCACTCTGGGCTTTAGGCCGAGTATTTTGCACTGAAAACCAAGATGTTTATAACAAAACAACAGAAAGATTGTGTAACAGAGGGGCTTTTACACATGCCATTCAAATGTGTTTTGGGCGATCGGCTTGCAATCAGATAGTGCTTGACCACATGAAGGTACATGTGTAAATGCAATCTGGTTAAGTGTCCACACTCAATGGTATCCCAAGGCAAACTCACATTGATCAAGATTATTGGATTACAAAAGCAGGAAAAAATACACTAGAAAGCACAATTAAGGCACAATTAAGGCCTGTAAAACAGAATACCCCACACTTCGATTTGAACAAAGCTTTATAATGCTGTTGATGCACAAGTAAAGGTATTTTGCGGACACATGTAGTCTGCCTTTTCAACATACATCCATCTGCCACATTGACAACAATTAGGAAACGGTATCCGGGATAGTTTAAGAAATTGGCTGACTATACAGAACGCAGCTTGGTTACGATTGGGAGTTGGGAGACATTCCAATGTTGGTCATTTGCAACTGACCAATGCCCTTTGCAAAGTTGCAAAGAGAAACAGGCTCTCCACTCCTGCAGATCAAAGAGGAGATGGGCAAAGTTATGAAAATATTTAAGGTCTTATATTTGATTGTTCTGTAAAAAGATCACATCTCATAGGCATCTCTTTTTTCTTTCCAAAGATAAAAATGAGATTTCAGTAGGATTTTCCTGCCAAGATCATGATACTCAATAAGTGATGCGGATATTGCTAACACGTCATCAAGTATAGGAGAATCGCATAATAAATTATTATTGCAGTGACCTCCTCCAATATGTTCCAAATATTGCTAAGCCATCAGATTCAGTTTCTACAGGTCTAAGTTTGTCACAGTAACAAAATGTATCCTGATATCCTCAATGGGGATTATGTGTCCGAAAATTCTTCAGCACGCAGTACAAGTGGGAAGATTCGTGCACTGAAAAAAAGGGAGAAGAGGGGTTGTTGAATTTGTATGTTTCTATTAAGTATATAAAACATGACAGATTTATGTTCCGTCACTAAACATGTAAAAATCATGTTAAACTAATGTATTCTTGGGGGATGTACAGTCTTTGAGATTAAGTCATGTTTAGAAGACATGAAATAGTTATGTTTGGTTTGAATCTCCGATTCTCCGCCCATTTTTAAACTGCCAACTGCCATCTTTCCGTTTGCCTCTGGTGCTGGATTGAAGAGTTGATGTGCTCAAGGTGAGGATTTGAAGACTTGTTTAAAAGGTAGGTAAAATGGTTAAATTTCCTGACATTGCACAGAGTTAGAGGGAATCAATTTAGATCGGTTGCTTCAGTAGCTAATATCGATAATAGGTTAAGCTCGTGGTAATAGGCAGGCTAGCTAAAGTTCACCAATGTTACCTTTGCTAACTAATGATAACGTTGGCATCATTGCCAAAGAGCATATCATGTTATGTGTCTTATGAAATAAATGCACTTCACTTCATTTGTCTAAATTATATGTGCTTGTATGTATCGTGTCAATTTACTGAAAACACGCTTGGAGAGTTGTACTCTGAAGTTAGCTCATGTTAATTAGCCTTTTTGCAAGAAGGTAGTGCTGGCTTGTTTTGCTAAGTCAAGTTCGTTGCCGTTATTCACTGTGGCTAGCCTAATGCAGGTGAATTGCCAGTTAAAATTCATGTCAGACAGATAGGTAAGGTATTGAGATGTGTGCATTCAACATGTGTTTTACACCATGAAAATCTAGCGCACATTTCGACTGTTTAAAGTTTTTAAGTCCAGTGAAAATTGAACCCATGGTCTGT
Organism: Sprattus sprattus; assembly: GCF_963457725.1. NCBI lineage: Eukaryota > Metazoa > Chordata > Actinopteri > Clupeiformes > Clupeidae > Sprattus > Sprattus sprattus. The sequence continues at coordinate 42,254,338 of NC_137920.1, forward strand.
TCCATTGCTTGTCTGATACATACATCCTGTATCGAAGTTTTTCTTGTATCAGTCCTTCATGAATATTCTATCTCAGTTTAGGATCAGGGAGAAGATGGATACCCCTCTTCCTGCATTGGCCTGCTCCAGTTTCAGCTCTGCATCATAGGCAAACAGAGGAACACAAAAGATGCTGGGCCAAATGGACCTTGAACCAGATGCGGGAGCAAGTCATGAATGTCGGCCCCGGACTCAGGAGGGGGGCATTTCCACTAGTTACTGATTTTTTTTTTTTTAATTATGTTTTTTTTTTTTACATATATTTTAAGAGATAATAAAAAAAACATTATTGAACTCTGACACCCTTGCATTCTTTCTCAAAATGTAAATCTAGTTGATGCTTTGGTAAGTATCAATTGGAAATGCCTACTAACATAAATATATAATATAATGATGGAATTATAAGTAAATCAATCAAAAAAAACTATAAATAAATCATGTTGGTTAATCATGAAGTAATTATATATACTAAACATAAAATAAATACGGTAGATTAACATGAAAGAATCATGTTTGTATTGCAGAGCAGAATCATGTTTGTCTGACATGAAAAAAATATTTTTGGAAAACATGATATTAACTTGTGCAACCGATGTACAAGTTTTTTTCATGTAAGTCTGAAAGAGTTTTTTTTTCAGTGTGTGAGGGTTCATTCATTTAAATTGCCTTATGCTCTGATAGGGTCAGGTGGGAGATTTCTCAGATAGAAACATTAACCGGCCAGATGGCCGTATCAGAGCTAAGTTCCGGTATTCAATAAGAGGAGTAGCGCACGATGCGAGTCGCCTCACCTGGTGAATGAGACACGCATTGCGAGTCGCTCGAGGCGCATGGCCTATAGGCTACTATAAACGTGGTTGAGACGGCGCATAGCCTACTATAAACGTGGTTGAGACTCTTATTAAAGCTCTTACTCATTCTCGTGGTTGAAAGTCGGTAACAAGTCACGATAAACGTTGTTGAGACACTTATTAAAGATCTTACTCTACTCATTCTCGTGGTTGAAAGTCGGTAAACAAACAGAGTCGGTAACAAAACAGACAAATAGCTACACGGTCAAGCAATGTAATTTATTTCTTAAAAGTTATTGATAGAAATAGAAAATACACACTCACCCTGTCCATTGTCTTTGAGGTTTGTCCCTGGCCATTGTCTGGCCATTGTCTTTACACCTTTGACTGAGGTGCCCCAATGTGTTTACACCTCTCTCATCAATATGCATAGTGAAGAATAGTGTCACTTTCTGAGTTACTTATTATTAGTATAGAAACCACAAACAGTTTCTGAATGCTAAACTCACCTATGTGGACCAACACCTCTGTTTACAAGGTTCAGAGTAAAAAAGAAAACTTCCAAAATATGTACAATGTCTGAGCACCTCTAAAACAAGATTCAATTTTAGTGTCTTTAGATTTAATTTTAATAAAACCCTTTTTAATAAATTCCTTTTACTGCCATTGTATTATTGCTGAGGTGTTCTAGACTAGAGTATTCATTCATTCATTTTAATAAAACACTTTTTTACTACATTCCTTTTACTGCCATTGTATTATTGCTGAGTTGTTCTGGTGTATTCATATCTATATCTGCTTATTTAAAATTGTTGTCCCTATTCATTGTATTCATATCATGCCTCTTATCATATTCATTGTATATCATATCATGCCTCTTACCTCATATTCATTGTATATATCATATCATGCCTCTTACCTCATATTCATTGTATATATCATATCATGCCTCTTACCTCATATTCATTGTACTTATATCTTATTATGCCTCTTACCTCATTCATATCTTCTATTGCTATCTTCACATGTACTCCTGCATCAGCACTTTGCATATCATATCTGCAATAATGACCAACTATTGCTGCCAATGTTTTTGTTAAACGGTGAGTACTTTGGTAGATTAAAGTGTAAACTTTGAATACAAATACAACTTATTATCTATAGCCTACCTGAGTGTGCAGTGGTAATGTAAGTTTGATTCGTTTTCGTTTTTTTCGTGGAAATAAATGACATTGCTTGACTGTGTAGCTATTTGTTTTGTTTCTTTAAAGAAATAAATAACATTGCTTTACCGTGTAGCTATTTGTTTTGTCTCTGTGAGAATGAGTAAGCGCTTTAATAAGAGTCAATCCAATGCGCGCAATGCGCGTCCGCGTCTTATTCACCAGGTGAGGCGACTCGCATCGAGCGCTACTCCTCTTATTGAATACTAGTTCTTACCACCTGCGTATCAACAAGGCAAAACGTCCATCTTATCACCGCTCATCCTACAGAGCCCCAAAAGGGTTAAGGTGGGAATTTTCTTTGCAATCCCTTGCAATACTTTTGCGATGCCTCCTTGCATCCTGCAGATCACTGCAATGTTTTATTCTGGTGAACCCCTTTCATTCGAAGCATTTGGTTAAGATTACTTTCGCTGATTACATATTTTATCATATAAAACTATATCCGCGTAATTAATTTACTAAAAGTAAAATCCCACGAACTGATCCATGTCATTGTGTCGAAGTGGCAAACGGAGTAAGAGTACTGGGATCTCAAAAGTATTGTGATGTAATGCAAAATGTAGTCTATTGCGCGAAAAACGTATTGCCAGGGAATGCAAACGTATTGCGTGGGAACGCAAAGCTCTTGCGAGGGAATGCGAAATGATGAGAAGGATGCAAACGTTTTGAAAGGGAACGCAAAGGTACCTCAAAAATATTTCACCATAACGTTGAAGGAAAGTATGAGAACATCATAATAAAAACTATTTTCTGTAGGCTAACTCTATTTTATATGGAGACAAACAAATAACAGAAGCTTTTTTGAAACGTCTGTGAGTTTATATCGACTCTTTCGGTGATCTGTTGTTGCCCAGGTTTCTCATCACACGCTCCTAGATGTACACTTATGCCTGAAACAAAGCGGAAGTATTATCAATTGAGGAAGACTGACGGCTTGAACTTGTCCTGTTGAGCAGGAAAACAATACAACAGCTATTACTTATAATCAGTTAGTAGTTTTTTTGTTACAAGGAGGGTGACGAACAGTATTGGACCTGTAAGTAAATGTGCTCCATTAAGCGTGTTAATGTAACGTTAGCAGTGTTGGTTAGGATGCGGGCAACTGTCCAACGTTAGCAGTAGATAGCAAAACACGTTTAAAAGCTAAATTATGTAAGAATTATTCCAAAATGGAAGGAGAAAAACTAACCCTAGAGTGAAAATGCAGACCGTATTTGCTGAATGCTAATGCGAGTTATTAATGTCAACTCGCCGAAAGTTGTGTGAACAGCTAACGTGAATTGACTGTTAACCCATTTTTTTCTGGCTGGCTAGAGGTTTTATTTAGTGTATAACGTTAAACGTAATTATGTATAGAATAAAGTATTCCCCAGTCATTGGGTCTGTTTAGCTATCTGACGTAGCGTTACGTCATACAAATAGTTTTATTTCGAGTATTGTACATTCATCGCTTGCTCCACAAGCATAGTCTACCTTTAGCAAAGGTATATTTTGCGTTGATGCTGATAATAGTGTATAGTGTGTTGTGTGCCGCGCTCCAGTGATCTGTCATTGATCTCAAATAAGTGGTCCTTGATGAAAGTGTTTTCTTACGTCTGGTCTGATTAGACTGTGTGGACGAGTGTCTATTGTTCGAGAGAATGTTAATCTTTAGCTCCGGTTATTCAGTGAATGTACACCACTAGTATGCATGATGCACCGCGGTTTTACCCAAAGTGCTCTTTAATCGTATTTATTCGAGGAGTGGATTGGCATGAGGTTTTAACGGTGCTGTGTTCCATATTTTGTTCTCTCTCTCTCCCAGTGTGCCTTCCTTCAACCCTCAGAAAGGATGCAGCCTAGCGTGGCAGGGACCCTTCAGGAGTCCCCACAAGGCCAAGGGGAGCGAGGTGAACTCTTCCAGCCTCCCTCAAGAGATGCTGCCACCGCAGAGACAACTGAGCCAGGATGTGCACGACCAGTAACCTTTGACCTGCTCAATATGGTGGTCTCCTACAAGAGGATTGCAATCTACCTTGAGCCTATGAAAGATGGGGTGGAGGTGGTGCGCTATCTGCTGGGGTGAGAAGAGGTTTCCTTCGTTTTGCTTATATATTACCAGTTGTGGATGTCAAATATCAACCTAATCTAATCCATCATCAAATATATTTTGCTGTGATTCATTTCTCCTGTGCCTGCTTGTGTGGATCTCCTGCAGATGGAAGATGCCTGTCTTCTCCCTCCTCTGCTGCATCCTGCTCAACATCCTCTTCATCAGTCTCAGTGAAGGTAAGGGCCACGTCCATGGAGGTGTAGTTATTCGGCAGATATGGTTATACAAAGTGATGTGTAATAATATGATGCATATACATAAACACACTGGGTGCAACTCCGTTTGCTGCTGCTTCCATGTTTCCATTCCTTGTGACTACACTCCATGGTCCTTGCCTAGAGGGTGGAATGATGGGTCATATCTAGAGATATGTTCAGTGTATTTTCCCTATTGTGTTGTCAGTGGCCTGGTTCTCCCTCTGTCTCATGGGAGTGTCCACCCCGGCCGCGCTGGGCTACATTGGGGAGCGGTGTCAGGGCGTCACCAGTGACACGGACCTTCAGAGGAAGAAGCTCCACGCTGTCCAGCGCAGAGACCTGCAGACAGTCCACCTTACCAAGCAGGAAGCCATGCTCGAGGTCAAAGGCCTGTGAGTTGTCATTGTGCATGAGGATTGAATGAATGATAAGCAGAGGCAGATGGAGGCTACCATAGCAATGTTGATGTTCACTTTAATAGTACGTCCTATATATATATATACATGCCCTGTTTGTCTTTGGCAGGTTGAAGCAGCTAGATGACCTCTTCACCCAGGCCTGTGTGTCTGCTGAGTCTGTGTACAAGGTGCTGTACTGGGAGAGCCACGCCGTCTCATCCATGTGAGTGGAGGATGTGCCAGACACAGACACAGACACAGACACAGACACAGACACAGACACAGACACAGACACAGACACAGACACAGACACAGACACAGACACAGACACAGACACATTGGGAGCAAAACACTGTTATAAAGGGGTCAATTTTTTTGTTTGAATGTATAAGGCCTGTGCCATTCAGGAAAGTTCTTGTTGATTGCTTACTCTGAACTTTAACATATTTGAGCGAACTGTACTTTTTTTTTGGAGGTTATCAATCATTGAGTTTATCCTCAGTTGCTTCATGTCAGAATCATAATGCTCACTTGGTGTTGACAGAGGTAAAGGTGACAATACTGGATCTTCCAGCAGAGTCAGAGTCAGTCAGATGAGCAGTTTTGAACCAACCAGAGTGTCTCAAGTAGTGACGGCGAGATGAAGCTTCATGAAGCCTTGACGCTTTCCAGCCAAATGTGTTGGAAAAGTGATCCTTTCTCAGGGCTTTGAATGCACTCTAAGGACACCTACTGGTCAATGGAACGAAAGAAGGAAAACTGTCTCACAATGTTGAGGTGTGCGGTGGCCAGTGGCTTAGCTTAGACCTGATGCATTATCATGCATACACATAAAAGTCACGTGAGGAACGTCAACAAGAAATTGTTCATTTTAAGCATTTGTGTTATTTTGCAAAGAAATTGATCATGTTCACGTATGATCTAGGTATTATTTGTGTCATAGAAATGCAAGGGCTCTGGCCAGGCCTGACTATAATATATTGCAAAATGATCTGTGACATCAAATAACAACACAAATATTAAGCTTATATTATAGTTTATAGTTCAATAGTCGAGGTGTTGCACCAAAATGGACCAGCGGTAAACAGATCACAGATGACATATTCTCCCCAAAAACGATAAGTGCCGAAACCTCGGTTTTCAAGGCTAACATCACTAGGCTTTAGCACTTTCCGATTAAATGATTAACTACCCCAAATGAGACAGATGTTCTTTCTATTCAATTTATGTGTGTAAGACCAAAATTAACATGCCCATGGCCAGCCCAGAAACACCCAGGAGTCCGTCACTAGATGAAGTGGTGGGCAGAGGGGGACGGTATGGTTGTTTGACATTGCCTGTAACATTTCATCCTTTCTACCCTGTGTTCAGGTTCTACTGTGGCCTGCTGATCTCTGTCGCTCTACTGTATATCGCCCCAGTGGGATGGGTCCTGGCTTTTGGCATCAACATCCTCTTCCTGTGGAATAGAGAATTCTACAGAGGTACAGACTACCTTCAATGCTTCAGTTTCACCATAGCCTAACCACTGACTCTTCTTTAATGCTGAGCACTCTTCAGTTTCACCATAGCCTAACCACTGACTCTTCTTTAATGCTGAACACTCTTCAGTTTCACCATAGCCTAACCACTGACTCTTCTTTAATGCTGAACACTCTTCAGTTTCACCATAGCCTAACCACTGACTCTTCTTTTAATGCTGAGCACTCTTCAGTTTCACCATAGCCTAACCACTGTCTCTTTCTGAATGCTGACCATGGTCCCCCTGCCCTGTAGCCCTGCTGGATGTGAAGGCCCTGCTGAGCCCAGCTCAGAGTCTGTCTGCGGAGCAGGAGGCCGAGATCCGAGACGCAGAGACCACTAGCTTAGCAGAACAGACCCCAACCCCCACCAGCCTGGAGGTAAGATGGAGCCGTGCTTGACCCTCTTTTCTATGGAAAAGGGAACTGAATTTTATGAGACATTATTGTTGTGTCTTTCACCTTGAAATAAGTCTGTGTGAGACCTTTCATACCTCCCGGTGCCCCAGAGTCCCTGTGATCCCAGATGCCTAGCTAAGGTTCAAGGTGTCATTCTATTAAGTGTACACACAGACACATTGACATTGAACATGAATGACTAATTCAATGGAATTTCATTTTTCTCCTGTTGTAACCCCTTCTTCCCTAGCGCTATAAAACACACAGGAGTCACACTCACATCAAACAAAACAGACTCCTGGGTTCCCAGCACGTGTTGGTGAGTGGGCTGGACTTCCTGTCTGCCAATACATTTAGGACTTTTAGCAATAGAATTAGTTATGGTAAGTATTGTACATAGCAACTAAGTAATAACAAACTAGTTAGTAGAATGTGAATACATCAAAATAGCGCGGTGCCTCCACTGAGGAGATACTGAAATCCTCAGATCTAGTTACGCTGGAAGAAGTAATGGCAAAGAGTAGCTCCTTTCAGTTAAACAATAGTGATTCAATAGTGAATAGACACTCTGATGGAATTTAAAAAAATAGGCAACATTTATTTTCCCCTGTAATGTAAGTAAAATTCAAAATTAAAAGAAATTGTGTGTGTGAATGTGTGTAAAATGTACATAAGTTGTGTTGTATAAGTGTCTAAATATAGAAACCAGCAATATAAAATTAGAAGTATCCCTTTAATGTTGTTACCTAGTGATCCTCACTAGCAGACTAATTTAAGATACCCAATAAATGCAAAATAGTGTCATAAACCCCGCTAAGGGAAGGCAAAAAAAACTTCAAATCGGATAAAAGTCAAATCTAACACTGCATACAATGTAAACAAAACAATAAACCCTGTAGGAGCTTCTCACAAATTCAGTAGTCCATGATGCTTGATGGACAGGATGAAACTAACGCCCAGGTTAGGCATCCTAGGTTAGGCCTCCCAGGTCTGGAGTCCTAGGTAAGGCGTCCACGGTTAGGAGTCCACGGTTAGGAGTCCACGGTTAGGAGTCCACGGTTAGGACTAGGAGTCCACGGTTAGGAGTCCACGGTTAGGAGTCCACGGTTAGGAGTCCACGGTTAGGAGTCCACGGTTAGGAGTCCACGGTTAGGAGTCCACGGTTAGGAGTCCACGGTTAGGAGTCCACGGTTAGGAGTCCACGGTTAGGAGTCCACGGTTAGGACTAGGAGTCCACGGTTAGGAGTCCACGGTAAGGAGTCCACGGTTAGGAGTCCACGGTTAGGAGTCCACGGTTAGGACTAGGAGTCCACGGTTAGGAGTCCACGGTTAGGAGTCCACGGTTAGGAGTCCACGGTTAGGAGTCCACGGTTAGGAGTCCACGGTTAGGACTAGGAGTCCACGGTTAGGAGTCCACGGTTAGGAGTCCACGGTTAGGAGTCCACGGTTAGGAGTCCACGGTTAGGAGTCCACGGTTAGGAGTCCACGGTTAGGAGTCCACGGTTAGGAGTCCACGGTTAGGACTAGGAGTCCACGGTTAGGAGTCCACGGTTAGGAGTCCACGGTTAGGAGTCCACGGTTAGGAGTCCACGGTTAGGAGTCCACGGTTAGGAGTCCACGGTTAGGACTAGGAGTCCACGGTTAGGAGTCCACGGTTAGGAGTCCACGGTTAGGAGTCCACGGTTAGGAGTCCACGGTTAGGAGTCCACGGTTAGGAGTCCACGGTTAGGAGTCCACGGTTAGGACTAGGAGTCCACGGTTAGGAGTCCACGGTTAGGAGTCCACGGTTAGGAGTCCACGGTTAGGAGTCCACGGTTAGGAGTCCACGGTTAGGAGTCCACGGTTAGGAGTCCACGGTTAGGACTAGGAGTCCACGGTTAGGAGTCCACGGTTAGGAGTCCACGGTTAGGAGTCCACGGTTAGGAGTCCACGGTTAGGAGTCCACGGTTAGGACTAGGAGTCCACGGTTAGGAGTCCACGGTTAGGAGTCCACGGTTAGGAGTCCACGGTTAGGAGTCCACGGTTAGGAGTCCACGGTTAGGAGTCCACGGTTAGGAGTCCACGGTTAGGAGTCCACGGTTAGGAGTCCACGGTTAGGAGTCCACGGTTAGGACTAGGAGTCCACGGTTAGGAGTCCACGGTTAGGAGTCCACGGTTAGGAGTCCACGGTTAGGAGTCCACGGTTAGGAGTCCACGGTTAGGAGTCCACGGTTAGGACTAGGAGTCCACGGTTAGGAGTCCACGGTTAGGAGTCCACGGTTAGGACTAGGAGTCCACGGTTAGGAGTCCACGGTTAGGAGTCCACGGTTAGGAGTCCACGGTTAGGAGTCCACGGTTAGGAGTCCACGGTTAGGAGTCCACGGTTAGGAGTCCACGGTTAGGACTAGGAGTCCACGGTTAGGAGTCCACGGTTAGGAGTCCACGGTTAGGAGTCCACGGTTAGGAGTCCACGGTTAGGAGTCCACGGTTAGAAGTCCACGGTTAGGAGTCCACGGTTAGTTTCAACTTAACAAGGTATCAAATGAATCTAGTAGCAAGATGCAGAAAATACCTCCCTTCCTCTACCTCTCCTTCCTCTAATGCTATCTCCTCTAACTAGTACTACTCACTTACAGTAGTTACATTCCTGCACTTTTTTATTTCTTATGTAGAGTAGTTTTTATTGTTACACTAGGTCTCTATTGCTCGTTGCTTGATTGTTCTCTCCTTTGTACGTCGCTTTGGATAAAAGCGTCTGCTAAATGACTGAATGTAAATGTAACTACAAAGACAGTACCAACATCACAACCTGTTGAGAAACAGTGGGACAATCTTGCATGCATACAATCTTGCATGCATACATTACTGTAATTCTTTAAGAAGTAATGTTATCTAATCATGATCATCATAGACATTTCACCCTCATTCAGAACAGAACTGGGATTGGATGAAGTACATAATCAAATTGATCGAGCAGTAATCAGTATTCTTCTGAGGCCACTAAACCATTCCTTTATCTTGTTTATATTGACCCAGATATCTATACATACAATTTAGCTTGCTGCTTCTTACGAACCCCCTCACATTCTTAAGATTGAAAGCCCTATAGATGATTTTGAGATTTTTTTATTTGTAAAGCCCAATGCTGAAAAATAGTCTCTCACATTCCTAAAAGAGGGATTAGACAAATTCCCAAGATTTTTTTTGTAGGATGGTGGCTCTTTTGATGTACTGGGGAAAGGGTGAGACAGATACAGGAACAACCACATGGTAGACTTGACTCAACTGGCTGGTGTGAGCAGGAAAAGATGAATGATGCTGCATCCAATACTATTGCTTCTGTTTAGTGGGAGATGGATATGCCTCTCCTGTGTAGCCATGTCTCATTTGGGGTTCTTCTGCACTTACACTTGCTCTTCGGAACGCACACTTACAATCATGGCAGCATGAAGTACACTGTGAGTACCCGGATGGTGTACTCAAAAAGTTGAGTGTGGAAACCTGGACACTTCCCGTCCTCCATGGTTGGCATCTTGACTAAGTTGCAGAAAGGGAAGGGAATTCCAATAGCAGTTTTTCAACGGCAGTCAGATGAAGTTGTGTTTTTATGTTATGATCATCATTTTCTTGAAGTACACAACAGTTGTATTCGACTTGAGGCAGCACCACTTTAATGAAATTCAAACACGACTCAAGTAAGTACACAGAGTACACAGTGTGCCACATCGAAGTGTATTGACGGAAGTATCCGGAATAAGGCACAGAGTATAGCGTTGATATCTTGTCATCATAACTTCCTTCCAGCACTGCAAACTAACAAACACTAATTGGGGGAATCTTCTAACTTTCCAAACCTCTGTGGTTGGTTCAGGACCTTTCTCCGGGGAGCATTGAGGAGGCAGAAGAGGCCGAGCCTGATGATGAGTTTAAAGACGCCATTGAGGTAGTACTCCCACTGGAGGGGATTCACCTGTCTTCAGTCTGTCTGTCTTTCCTCCCTCCCTCTGGGTCTTTCCTCTCTATTCTGCTACACACACACTCAATGACATGTTCTTATCGGCGGGGAAGGCTGACTCTGACTCTGTCTCTGTGCTTCTCTGTAACCTGGCTTTCCTCCTGTCTGATTTAGTCCTCTCTCTTTACCATCTCACTGCCTAAGGAGCATCAGACGTCCGTGCTGCCGGTGAGTAGCGCCCCCAAGTGGGTTGGAGTGACCCCGCACAACACCAAGACAACTGGTGCTGTCCGTAGAACCAGCTGCTTTGCCTTGAGATGCTCTACCATATTTTTATTTTATAAAAATAATAATTTGATATTCTGTCACAGTATTTCACTGGCAGGCTGTCACACAGTGGGCAGACTGTAGGGGGCGCTAGTGGGGAAGTGCAGAGGATGTGGAGCTGTTTGAGGCAGAGAAGCTGGCTCTATACAGCACAGGAGTCTGCCAGCCTGTACACTGAAGAACACACTGGAACGCTGTGTGTGTGTGTGTGTGTGGGTCTTCAGCTGGCTGGCCTCCTGTGTGTTGTGTGGCTGTCACTCTCTCCCACCACAGATGTACAGCAGGCCTTCATACTGGGTACTATTTGCTCACATAGTGCTAAACATACTAATTCAATATCAGTAGATGTCTGTGTGTTTGTGGGTCTGTGTATTGGCTTATGGTTATAATCTAGTTAACGGTTATAACTTGGAACTGATAGTTTCCCTGAGGATAGAAAAGGCTAAAGACAAACGGCAGCCTTTCTCCTGTGTGTCTTTCCCTCCCGTCCTCACGCCCTCCTAGGAGATCCCCCTGGCTCTAGTGGTAAGTTCTAGAGGGTTTCTTTCCGTCTCAATCGCTCAATGGGTCTGTCCTTCACTTCTTTCGAGAAAGTCAAAGCTAAACATGAATGCTTACGTATAAAGACTTGATAAAACAATCTGAAAAAAAGTGTCCTGTTATATGAACAGTTGACATGCTTAAAAGAAAAACAACATATTTGGCATTGTACACCTCAGCTGTGCAACAACTGTTTTAGGAAAACTGCACTGGAACTTCTGGAAGATCCATGCATATTTCACTCATTTTTGTGTTCCCCCTGTGTATGCATGTATTATTTGAATAATTGTATTATATGCATTATTTGAATAATTGTTTGTGTGCATGCAGTAACATCTAGTTGCTTCTCCTACCATCCACAGGCAGATATTGGTTATTAGTTATAGTACAGTATTTATGTGTTGGCATGTTTGTGTGTGGATGTCTGTCTAATTCATGTCAATAATTCAGACAGTTCTACAGTATTGTTTCATGCTGTACTGTGCACCCATGATGACCTGATGCATGCATTGCATTTGACAGCAAGTCATCTTTGCTCTCTATTGTAAAAAATTACATTCAACATCTATTTAAAATAAGAGCTGCTCCTTGTACCACAAGTTTTTAACAACCATCATTGAGTTGGGATCCTCTGTTGTTGGACAGTGTTCACACGAGACACAATTGGGGAAGCTTGTTAGTGTTTACCAGTCCAATTAAGTTCTATGTTAGTGTTTACCAGTCAAGTTGTGTTCTATGTTAGTGTTTACCAGCCCAGTTGTGTTCTATGTTAGTGTTTACCAGTCCAGTTGTGTTCTATGTTAGTGTTTACCAGTCCAGTTGTGTTCTATGTTAGTGTTCACCAGTCCAATTAAGTTCTATGTTAGTGTTTACCAGTCCAGTTGTGTTCTATGTTAGTGTTTACCAGTCCAGTGTTCTATGTTAGTGTTTACCAGCCCAGTTGTGTTCTATGTTAGTGTTTCCCAGTCCAGTTGTGTTCTATGTTAGTGTTTACCAGTCATATTGTGTTCTATGTTAGTGTTTCCCAGTCCAGTTGTGTTCTATGTTAGTGTTTACCAGTCATATTGTGTTCTATGTTAGTGTTAACCAGCCCAGTTGTGTTCTATGTTAGTGTTCACCAGTCCAGTTGTGTTCTATGTTAGTGTTTACCAGTCCAGTTGTGTTCTATGTTAGTTGAGCGTCCCCTGTTAGTGGTCAAATGAGCTGTCCATGCAGCTGCACGAGTCGTGTGCTCAGACATTTGCGTCTCATGATGGCTTAATTTCAACCATCGCTTGTCTTCTATATATATCTTTCTTCATGCACCCTGTGTCCTCATTACAGAAGAAATAATCAGGTCACCCTGTAGATGAGTATGGACAGTTAATATACTCTTCTCTTTCTCCCTTGACCAGGATGATGATGAGGTACCATTAGGTACTCCAGACTACGACACCCTGTCAGAAAACGGTCTGTTGAGCAGAAATGAGCCCATTCGCAGCAAGGTGTCCAAACTCACAGAGAAACTACGCAAACGCTACCCCACCCACCCTGCAGGTCAGACCCTTCCTTTCTCTGCGTCTCTTCTTCATTATCTCTATTTCTGTGTCTTTCTCCCTTGTTTTTATGACGGCTGGTAAAAAGCTTTGACAAAACAAGTGATTCTTCGTCTCTTTCTGTGGACATCTCTAGGAAATTGCTCATATTGCAACGCCGTGTTTTCAGTGTTGAAAAAGAGGGTACGTCTCACCACTTTTCCCAAGCTGCTCAACCTAAAGTATCACATCATTGTTTATGGGGATGTATTGTAGATCTGAATGTGTTACTTTGATGCCTTGTCTATCTGTGATGGATGTCACTTTTTGCCTGTGTTCCAGAAAAGCTGCAGTAACTGTGGCAACTGCTTCTGCTCACGCTGCTGCTCCTACAAGGTTCTCAAGTCCAGCATGGGAGCCACAGGTGAGAGCTGACGCAGAGTCATGCCCCACAAACACCTCTTTAAAAAAACTCTGTCTTCCAATCGTTCAAATCTCTTTGTCCGATTGTAACTAATCGCTTCTCCTTTCTTTTTTTCTCCTCCCCCCTTCTCTTTGCTTCAGCGCCAGAAGCCCAGAGAGAGACGGTCTTTGTGTGTGCTGCATGTAACATGTCCCTGAGCAAGAAGGAATGACGGCCTCTTTTCCTACCTCCCATGATCCCCACCGTATACCTCCTTGTGGAAGCATGGTGTCGGCCCAGGACTGTTAGGATGAAGCTGAGGGTGTGTGTGTGTGTGTGTGTGTGTCTCCCTCAGAACACGTCCCCATGATCTTCATCCTCCATGCTGCTGAGGCCAGCGGATAGAGGGCGCAGGAGTCCCTGGCATCCTCACTACTGTATCGTGACCAGACTGTCATTTAGACTAGGGCTCCATCTCTGCTGTGGCCTCTCACTCATATCTGTGCTTATATTGAAGCGGATCCCAAGCGTAGCAGGTGTGTGTGGAGAACTCTGACCATTAGAGCAGTTGTGATTATGACCAGAGCTGCTATGGCATCTGCCAGCTGGGTTTAGCTTAAAGATTTGCCCTACCACTGACCCCTGTGTTAATCACCATAAGGGGATGTCAAGTCTCTTGCCATCATAAAATAGGACCTGTTTTGCTTGTGTGCTATTGAAAATACATGTGTGTTTGAAACACTGGAGGATTAGGAGGAAGGGGGCAGATTTGTGTTATTGCATTTCTATGCCCTCTGCCAGCTTCTCCTTCCAGAGACAGAGGTGATATCCACCCAAATATATTCGATAGTTCCCCTTACGTTCCGTAGCTGACCTCATAGACTTCACTTGGGCAAAAGGTTTCGGTGGTTAGGTTAGAGTTGGATGAGCCGTTTATTAAACAGCTCACCCCCCACCATGGTTCAGGTGTATGACATTTCTCAGTTTTATCTGCCTGGCCTGTTGGAGTTCATTAGCCAGCTTTAGGCACGGTTACAAGAAGTGCTTTTTCTTTTCTTTTTTTCATTCTTTCAAAAAGCAAACAGCTATTGGTTGAAAGAGACAAGATCTAGTAATTTATTTTAATAATTTGTAAGAGACTCTGGACAGCTTTCTAAAGGGATGTTTTCCTCCACCCACCTGCTCAGCAGAGATTTTCCCGAGATGCCGGTATGGATTTCTAAATCTACCATTTTACCACTGTTAACAAATCTGCGAATTGCGAATGTATTTAACTTTTTGAAGGCCCTCTGTACCAAGCCTACAATCAGTTCTACTGTTACGTTATTTTACTGTATTTTAAATGTTTGTCATATTTAATTAAGATTTTAGAAATCTACAGCATAAGCTTAGCAGTTGCGGTTTTATCTTCTGTTATGACGTTGCACTAATAAATACACTGTGCTTAATGTTAGCAAGTTCATTTGCTGAGTTTTTTTTCCATTTGTGTAAGGACGTCGATTCTAATGCAATACTTTAGAGTTGCACCGTACGGCCGTGTATCTGTCCCTGACAGGTGCTCTATCCATTATTAAACGAGGTCAAATTTGGTCAGGTGACTTCATTGAACCAAAGATGTTAAAGATCTTTTATTGAACGATAAGAAAATAATCTTTGTACGAATTGAATTGCGCTCTCCAAAACATCCGATTTATATATTCAGGGGATAAATCCTGACAGAAAATCTCATCCTCCGCTACACACGGATACTTCCACCCCCACGCCAGCCGTCATTTCCACCCAGCCAATCCTACCCCTCCCTCGCGCAAGCAATGCATGTCCCACTAAAGGGATTTCAGCACCGGGAGATTCTCCGCCGCTCACGGATGGAAACATGGCGACAGAGGTAGGTGCTAAGTGTGTGTACGATGTGTTTACCGTGTTGATTGGAGACTGTTCGACGAACTGTATTTACAAGGCATGCCCTCGGTCCCTGTGTTGAAGGTGGGAGCATATGGAACCTAAACACAACAAGGCAGAACCATGTGTGTTCGAAAGCACCGTAGAAAATAAGTGAACGTAAGCCATTAACATTACATTCAGGACGTCACTTTTTAGATGGGGCTACGTGGCTAAGGATATAAGCTTACTCTATAGCCTACATCTGTGCTAAACCAAAGACGTAGATCTATACAGAGACGGTGTCTGTAGCTTAATCCACAAGTGTATTGAACAAACGAAAAGGCATAGACTAATGTTATAAAGGGGTGAAACTAGCCTTTTCGTGTTAGCCTTACTTTCAACAAATGATATGGCCGAGGTGTGTTGGAAATCCGATTCAAACGGTTTACTACAAGTTACGTTAAAGGATCACAAAATCAGATCAGGCTACGTGTAAACTCCCGAGATGAAGCATACAGTGACATCGTCAGCCTAGGGTATTGAGCTAATTTTCTGGAACAAGCTTATACCTGTACATGTTTTTTGTTATATTGTTGTATAAAATGAACATGGCTAATAATAGCCCTTTTGATTATCATAAAATCTCTGCTCACTTGTAGCGGTAGTTTACATTGGCCCGCTTGCCTGCCAT
>NC_137920.1:42275289-42430289 GCF_963457725.1 Sprattus sprattus
CTTGTGAAATAAGCCCCCAGAGTTAGCACTATGGACCAAGTTTACATAGACCTCTATTGCTCTTTTATGCAAAAAACACATGGCATCGATGTAGCAACGTTTGGAAACTAAAAGAATTGAAGTAAGTCTTCCAGAGGACAATAGATGGCTCCTAATTTTATTTCCCTTTCTTTTAAACTTCTGTATGTTCTCAGTGCTTTCTTTGAAACTTCTGTATGTTCTTAGTGCTTCTCGGAGTTCCAAAGAACCATTCATAACTGCCATGAACCCAGCCTCCTTGGTAGACAGTGTTTTTTAAGCCTTTTTTCATATTATGCAAATGTTTGAATTGTATTTCTTTAAAGTGCTATCACTGAAATAGCGTTTTGCTGCATTGATGAACCAGTAAAAGGATCCCAAATGATGACTCACTTCTGAATTCTTAATTTTTCTTCCTAGCTTCTTTTGTTCTTTCTGTCCTGTTTTCCTTCAACCTCATAGACTATTTTTCACTTCCTATCATCTTAAAAACTTATCAGAGGTGCAATCTAGATGCAAAATGCAAAAAAAAAACGGGTGTTTCAGAATGTGTGTGTGTGGGGGTTGGACGGTCATTCACATCTGGGTGAATGTCCAATAGAAGGAGCGTGTAAGAAGTGTGATAGGTCCAACAGAAGGAGCGTGTCAGAAGTGTGATAGGTCCAATAGAAGGAGCGTGTCAGAAGTGTGATAGGTCCAATAGATGGAGCGTGTCAGAAGTGTGATAGGTCCAATAGAGGGAGCGTGTCAGAAGTGTGATAGGTCCAATAGAAGGAGCGTGTCAGAAGTGTGATAGGTCCAATAGAGGGAGCGTGTCAGAAGTGTGATAGGTCCAATAGAGGGAGCGTGTCAGAAGTGTGATAGGTCCAATAGAAGGAGCGTGTCAGAAGTGTGATAGGTCCAATAGAGGGAGCGTGTCAGAAGTGTGATAGGTCCAATAGAAGGAGCGTGTCAGAAGTGTGATAGGTCCAATAGAAGGAGCGTGTCAGAAGTGTGATAGGTCCAACAGAAGGAGCGTGTCAGAAGTGTGATAGGTCCAATAGAAGGAGCGTGTCAGAAGTGTGATAGGTCCAACAGAAGGAGCGTGTCAGAAGTGTGATAGGTCCAATAGAAGGAGCGTGTCAGAAGTGGCTTTAAGTGTAACTTTACCGGTAGCCTGGGTTTCGGGGGCCTTAAATGTTGCCTTTAAACTCTTCTACAAATGAAAAAGGGAAGTTGCCATCTGTGTCTTGGGTGAATAGCTTTAACCTTCATGAAACATTCAGGGTGCAGCTGAAACTTCATTTTGAGCAGAAATGATGAATATTCAAATGACCTCGTGGAAGCAATCCATGGACCACGTGGAAGCCATCCATGTTTTGTGAAGTACAGTATCCACAGCACCATCGATGAAGGGAAGGGGAGTATAATCACGTGCAGTGCACACAGGTGTCAGATATAATTAATTAATATAGTTATTGATGCTTCAGGATGTGAAGGCCCATTACACCTGCAAGACATACTGAAAATGAGCATCTAGTGAGCATGTATTTGCTGTCATGCATAAAGCTCTGACTAAGAGGAAGGAAGTGTGTAGTGCATCAATGCCACTGTTCTGCTTCAACTTGAAGTCTGTTACAACCACAGTCCATTATTCACAGGTAGAAAGCGTCTTGCTTCAGAGTGTAAGTACATTTATATGTGTCTTTCTTGCTTTTTAGAATGTTTTAGAAGACTTATAGAGGATTGAGACCTCTCTAGCTATGTGATAAGATATATGATGTTTGAAGAGTAATAAATCAGATTTAGCATTTGAAATGTTATCTGATGTATCTGTTTGCAGGGTGCCATGGTCCTCCTAGAAGAAGTTATCGTGGCGGCATTTTTTTTTTCTCTGTTAGGCATGACATGTAAGAACTGGAATAACAGTTCAGGAACATTAATGTTGCATGTTAACATTTGCTTGTGTACCAATGCAAGGGATACATTTAATTGGGTTTACCTCAGTCTATATTACAAGAAAATGCTTAGTATCCATTTATACTGCAGTAATGCCTAGATGAATGGATAAACTAATCAGGGTTATTCCATCTGTTAGCTTTTTGTTATAAAAATGGTGATGACTGAAATTTAGTGTCAGAGGTATTACGCTCTCATTTACAGACAACAGTACCATGAAGTCTTTAGGACAGGGTTTAATAAAAAAATAATTATTTGAGAAGTTTGTAGTATCATTCATTTAAAAGCAGTCATTTGAAACAAGAACATCTTGAAGTGTTTATCACATGAATTTATCAACCGTCTATTTATTGTAAGACTTTGACTTTCAGGTGTTTCAGTTCCAAGTGAAAACAGACCAAAGAGCTCTTCAAAGACTTCTGGTATTAACATTTCATTCACATTTAAGTTTGAGCTGCTCAGACAAACGAAAAATATGAGACATACAGTTTACACCTGTGAATATAAGTTTAAACATGATATGATTTTTGACTGTGATGTTTTCTAGAGTGTTGTTGGGGAGTAAAATACAACAATCGCTCCATCTGCGCCTTAAGAGGCTCCACCGTGGACCTACACAGCACCTTTGAATACCCCCATGTCCACACGCTCACGAACATAGTGTGGCATGTCGAATGGGAGACAAATATGGAGCCAATTAATATTTCTCAGCTGCAATCTTACAGCAACCGCGTGGAATACTTTACACACCCGTGGAGATCCACTTTGAGAATTAGAGATCTTGGAAAGAACGATTCAAGAGAGTACCGCTTCAGGTTCTTAACCAATTTAGATTACGGCAAGTTTACTGGTGAACCTGGCATCCAGCTCTCTGTCACAGGTAATAAGGCACACAGCAGAGGAACAACACACACAAACATCCTCATTCACCCAGAAGACACTACAGCAGGGGACCAACATACACAAACATCCTCATTCACTTAGGAGAAACTACAGCAGCTGTGCAGTAAATGTCCTTTTTCTCCACATACCACAAATACAATTATGGTTGTTTACATTCATACATTGGGTCAGAATTTGATGATTTTAATACATTCATATTAACTGTTTTTATGTGTTTTTTTTAATGGTTGTTTCTTGAGATGAAATGTTTATGATGTGTATTCTCCAGGCCTGAAGGTGGAAGTGTCTACTGATGCGGTGACGGAGGGTCAGTATGTAAGACTGACCTGCAGCACCACCTGCACTCTGTCGCGGAGACCTACCTACATCTGGTACAAGAATGGACAGCCTGTACCTCAAAGACACCAAAGCAGCTACAACTACTTGCCTTTTTTTTCAGTCAGCAGAGCAGATTCTGGAACTTACACCTGTGCTGTGAAAGGAAAAGACAATCTCATCAGTTCTTCATTACCCATAGATGTCAGATGTATGTACACAAATTCACTCTCTGCAGTATTAAAATCACACAAATGCGATGAAAATTTCTTTCATGAAATGCTTTCTTAACAGATCCTCCAGAGAATACTTCAGCATACGTATGTCCTTCTGGTGAAATATCCGAGGGCAGCTCAGTGACCCTGGTGTGCAGGAGTGAAGCCAACCCACCAGTGCACAACTACACCTGGTTCAAGAAGACTGGACCTGTGCGGATAGGATCAGGACAGAATTACAGCATCACCAATGTCAGCTCAGATCACAGTGGGGACTACTACTGCAGCGCTAGAAACACGCTTCATGAAGCTATTTCTGCCACATTGAAACTAGATGTAAAATGTGAGTCTTGACATATTGTAATTTCTATTTGTTTCTCTTCCACCGGAATCCACATAGACAGCTTCTCGACACCACTAAATGTTTGTAGTTATGGAAACTTCTTAACTGCAACAGCAACGACTGGGCATGTGAAGATCAGTGTCTGAATTAATGTCTTGTTTATTCCAGATCCTCCAAGGGGCCCTCAAACTGTTCTCCGTCCCGCCGGTGATGTAGTGGAGGGCAGCAGCATGACTCTGAGCTGCAGCAGTGAGGCCCACCCGCCCGTGCACACATACACATGGTACCAGAGGAGAGGGGCTGACAGCTGGAGGGTAGGAGGAGGACAGAACTACCGCATGTCAAACATGACTTATGGACACAGTGGGGAGTACCACTGTCAAGCAGAAAATCTCAAAGGATCGAGGAATTCCACATCTGTCTTTGTAGATGTTTTATGTAAGTTACATGTATAGTAGAGTTTTGCTATCTCTGCGTATGCAGGTGCCTTGTAAGAAGGAAGACATTTTCCTCATACTTTAATTATTGTGTAAAAATGTGTTTAAAGTGGCGATAAAAGACACTGAGCAATGCAGCATAACATACCCAAAAGATTGCCATAACATTGTCTATCTCACATTACTGTCGTCCATAGACCCCCCAGGAACGTCTCTCTGTCCGACAGCTCCGTGGATGGTTTCATCACTCTGACCTGTACCAGCGATGCCAACCCACCAGTGCAGAACTACACCTGGCACAGGACGACTGGAGCGGACACCTCACAGAGAATCATGGAGACGACTGGAGCGGACACCTCACAGAGAGGCACAGGGAGATGTTTAAAACTGGAAGCAGCAGAAAGTGGGATTTACTATTGTGAGGCCATGAATAAAGTAGGAGCCACTAAGTCCAACCTACACCCCATATCAGGTAACTGCTTTTGATTTTTAGTTCCAGGAAAATCAATACTTAACTCGAGCAACCACTCGTTGAACCGTGCCTGTTGTGTTTTCCACTGTCGATTGGATGCATATTGACAAAGTTGCCTTTGAAGTTATTTTCTGTGTTTAGAGAAATATACTGCTGGGAGGTATGCAGTGGTTGTTGTCATCGTGGCAATTGGAGCACTTATTGTTATTTCCAGTATTTGGTTGAGGTGAGTACATGGAAATCACTTAGCCACATACAGAAGAATAGATGTAAAACTGATAGTGACATACAATAACCACATAGAAGAAAAGATGTATCACTGATCGTGACATACAGTATAATAAACACATAGAAGAATAGATGTATCACTGATCGTGACATATAATAACCAATAAACCTTTCTCTATACCAGAAAGAAACATCTCAGGGTAACTGAAATCACTGAGGGCACGGACGACAGTGAACAGGTAAGCAAATACCCACAGATTTCCTAACGTGTCTGATCATGTCTCGAAGGAGTTTTCACCGTCCTTTTTTCTTAATATGCTAGGATGGCTCAGGGCCCGTGTATGTCAACGTTTCAAGAATGGCCATGACATTTGACCCCAAAAAGGACAGAGCAGACACCGAGAATGAAATCCTCTACGCCAGTGTGCATTTCATACACCGCGACCAACAGGAAGTTTCTTTTAACTCCACACTTCAAAACCCAAAGCTCCACCCACCAGAGGAGGAAGCATTGTACTGCACAGTCAAATTCCATCAACCATGACACAAGCCGCAGAACATCACCACAGAAGACGGTGAATGTGATTTAAGCCTCTCTGAGAAATGTTATTGTTTGAAGTGCATCATTATTCGTTTATAATGCCTTTTTATCAACCCTCCTCTTATCCAAATAGGGTTGCTGTAAAGGCACTGTCAAAATGAGGAATACATTCTGATTACAGGGTTGCATACTATATGGGAAGCTAAACAGAACACAACAGAAAACAATATGCCCAATGCCAGCAAAACTAAACATATCTAAGTACCGCAACATGCAACAGGCAAACCGACACACAGGTGACATGTCCCTGGTTTGTGAAATGTTTCATCTGTGTGTTTGCTTGTGCTGATTCCTGACTGCAAACAGAACACAACAGAAAACAAAATGCTCAATGCCAGCAAAACTATACTTATCTAAGTACCGCAACAGGCAACAGGCAAAACGACACTCAGGTGACATGTCCCTGGTTGGTGAAATGTTTCACCTGTGTGTTTGTTTGTGCTGATTGCTGACTGACAGTCCTGCAGATTGATTCGTGATTTCCTGTTTGTTTGTTTGTTAGATGGATCAGGAGGAGCCTCCTGGGCCTGATGACTCCCCTCCTCAGCCCGCCCCGAAACGCCCCTGCAGACCGGCTCCAGAGCGACACCAGCATCGCGCACGCAGCCCTGCTCCCCATCATGGGCCCTCAACACAGTCATCATCCCCTCGACGACTTCTCCCGCTGGATGTGACAACCACCACTCTGGTCATCGGCAGCTCCATGGTCAGAGATGTCCACATACCCCCTTCAACAAGCGGCCCCTGCAAGGTCCACTGCCTCCCCTGAGCCAGGGTCCGTGACATTCAGCGTAGACTCCCCAGCATCCTCGCTGGTTACACCAAGCATGTCCCAATCGCTGATGAAAATGGAAATATTGCTCCTCACCCCCACCACTCCTCATCTACGCATATGGACAGCTGAACTCTACCCACCCACTTTCTTCCTTTTCTTTCCCTACTAATCAAGACCATCTCCCCATGGCACGCTGCTGTAGTCTCTCCACCTGGTCTACCTGGAGAAACCCTCAGCCAATTGCACCCACCGCCACTGCATTGCCGTACACTTACTCTACCCCATACCCTATGCTAGCATTTATATACAATATACATTATTGCCACCACTGAAATGTTTCTCTGTCCCTATACGTCCCTTACCCCTGTAAAAGTTACCCTATTAGGGGGCGCTGTTGAGCATGCCTAGAGAGTAGACATGTCTACTGCAGCTCCTGCAAAATCCTTAATATAATTATTATTTTGTGAACCTTTCAGCTACCTAAACTCTAATATTTCGTTCACCAAACGTTTAATATCTATATGATGTCGCACAAGACTACTAAAGACTCGAGAGAAAGTCGGTCAACCTCGAAAAACACGACGAACTGGGAGGATGCTAATTCAAAAACTATGGACCGTGGTAAACTATGGATGCACAAGCAAAAGCCGTTGGGTATCCAAGCTTCCATCGACTCATTCCGAGAAGAAAACCGGGCGTCTATTTCATCTTTACACACAACACTTAATGCATTTGGCCTGAGGATTACGAGTGTGGAGGAAGGACTTAATGAACTGAGTACAAGATTGGACGGTGTGGAGCTATCACAAACTTCATTAGCTAAGGAAAATGGCGAGCTGAGGGACACAGTTTCATACCTAGAGAATTACACAAGACGGCAGAACATACGAATCGTGGGGATAAAGGAAAACATCGAGGGAGCAAAGCCAACTGAGTTCATCGCTAAACTTTTTGTGGATTTGTTTGGAGAGGAGAACTTTCAAATGTCACTGCTTGTGGATAGAGCTCATCGAAGCTTGGCTCCTAAACCACGAGAGGGTGACAAACCACGACCATTCATCGTAAAGCTACACCATTTCCAGACCAAAGAGCGGATCCTGCGCCTTGCGCGAGAGAAAGGTGCGCTTTCCTACAATGGATCGAGAATTCATATATTCCCCGACTTCAGCCCCGACATTAACAAGCGCTGCGCAGCCTTCTCCGATTGCAAGCAGATGCTCCATGCTGCACACATCAAATTTGGTATGTACTATCCAGCCACACTGCAGTTCATCCACGACAAGAAGCGTATGAAGTTCACCGACCCCGTAGAAGTATGGGGCGCCGTTTGTAAAATGTTGCACGTTCTAAAATCCTGCTCAGTTTTGGCACATTTAGCATTATAATACGGGGGAAAAAGCAAGACAATATTCACATGTCACCTTTTCAAACATTTAGAGAGAAATTGTTGTTTAAGTTGTTGTAAATAAATGTTAATGTTAATGTTAAATGTTATATGTAAATGTTATATATATATATATGTAAATGATAAATGTAAACGTAAATATTAAATATAAACTTAAATGTTTAATGTTATATATAAATGTTAAATATAAGTGTTAAATGTAAATGTAAAATATAAATACTTAAATGTAAACGTAAATGTTAAATGTATATCTAAATGTTAAATGTCCGAATTATGTTCAGTCTACATTTAAGATTTGGCGCCAGAACATTACAATATTTACGGTAATTCGCTCGTGGAGCGGGATGTGGTGTTGGTTGCAGCACTTGTTCCCAATGTAGGTCGGTTTTGGAGAGCCGCCCTAACGCCAGCTGCAACAGCTTTCTCTATAATTAAAGCTAAATCTAATTCATTTGGACTTGCCATCTTGTTGTCTTGTCGTTATCTCGTGATAAAAGACCGCGCTTTTCTCCATTCAAAAAACCCGTTGCTTCACGAGCGAATTACCGTAAATATTGTAATGTTCTGGCGCCAAATCTTAAATGTAGACTGAACATAATTCGGACATTTAACATTTAGATATACATTTAACATTTACGTTTACATTTAAGTATTTATATTTTACATTTACATTTAACACTTATATTTAACATTTATATATAACATTAAACATTTAAGTTTATATTTAATATTTACGTTTACATTTATCATTTACATATATATATATATAACATTTACATATAACATTTAACATTAACATTAACATTTATTTACAACAACTTAAACAACAATTTCTCTCTAAATGTTTGAAAAGGTGACATGTGAATATTGTCGTGCTTTTTCCCCCGTATTATAATGCTAAATGTGCCAAAACTGAGCAGGATTTTAGAACGTGCAACATTTTACAAACGGCGCCCCATATAGAAGCACTTGCATACATCAACCATCACATCGCTGGCCAATCTCCTACACACTCCACATCGAACGAGGACAATAAAGGTGACGAGTCAAATCCAGAAAGACTATGAACTACATATGAACAATTGCATAAGGGGGTAAGAAGCACTAGAATCCTAATGTTGATGAGCATTGTGTTTTTTTTTTCTTTCTCTATAACTCAATGACCTATCTGCCATCAATGCAGCTATACAACATATGATGGACAGTCTTTTCCCCCCTACACCGTCAGTATAGTTTCATGTGCAAAGTATGTCTGAGGGCATGACCTATTTTGTATTATTATTATTATTTTTTTTATATATATATATATACAAACATAGAGGTTCACAAAGTTTAGACTGCTTGTTTAACAGCAGGAGAGTTGCAAATGAGAGTTTGCGAAAAGTTAATGTGTTTCAGGGGGGGATGCCATTATCAGGCATTAGGGCTCTGTTTACTATATGTTAAGTGTAATTGTATGTGCATATATGTTTTTATTGTTTTTTGTGCATCCATTATCTTATACTGTTCAAGTAGGATAGACACAGGTATATTTGATATGTTTACTTGCAATGACACATAATACTTCTAATGCAATTCTAGGCAACAGGGATGTGAACATTATAAGTTGGAATGTAAAGGGTCTTAATCACAATGTTAAAAGGAAGAAGGTTCTCTCACACTTGCATCATCTTGAGGTAGGCATAGCAATGCTACAGGAAACTCACCTACGCAACAGGGATCATATTAGGATTCATAGAGACTGGGTGGGACAAATGTTTCATTCAAAATTTGATGGCAAAAGTAGAGGAGCAGCCATACTTATTCATAAGAATATTCAATTTGATGCAACAAGTACCATCTCTGATCCAAATGGTAGATATGTAATGGTTGTGGGAAAGTTATTTCAGATCCCTGTCATATTAGTTTGTATATATGCTCCTAATTTTGATGACCATTGTTTTTTTGAGAGGATGTTTAGCTCCATCCCTAATCTTGACAGTCATCGTCTTATTATGTCTGGTGATTACAATCTAGTAATGGACTCAACATGGGATCGTTCGTCTCACTCTGTGTCAAAACCAACTAAATCAGCTCAAAAAGTGCAAGCATTCATAGATTTACATAAACTGATCGACCCATGGAGATTTAAAAATCCCTCTAAAAGGGATTTTTTTTTCTTTTCCAGTGTTCACAAATCATTTTGAAGAATAGACTTTTTTCTAGTTGATCCTTTTCTTTTAAATGTTATCACCAAATGCAAATATCACTCAATTATGATCTCTGATCATGCCCCTGTAGGTATGACAATAACACTTCAATCTCAGAGGTCCAAGCGGTCATGGCGACTTGATCCACTCTTGCTGGCTGACTCTAACTTTGCTGAGTTTGTCTCAGAACAAATAGATTTCTACCTGGAAACCAACAGAACAGATGACATATCAGCCTCAACTCTATGGGAAGCACTTAAGGCATATCTTAGAGGACAGATAATTTCTTATAATGCACGCACTGGGAAAATCCACCGTAATACTATTATAGATTTGTCCTCCAGAATTAAGACTTTGGATAACCTCATATCAACGTCCCCCACCCCTGACTTGGTCAAAACAAGAATTGGCTTACAAACTGAAGCGGATCTTCTATCTACCAATGAGGCAGAAAGGCTGATATTCAAGTCACGTAGTCGATTTTATGAAGAGGGGGATAAACCTTCTAAACTACTGGCCAGCCAGCTTCGTCAGAAAGCAGCATCTCATATCATACCACGAATTAGACTTTCTGATGGTTTACTAAGCGAAGACCACCTAGCTATAAACGACCAATTTAAAGAGTTTTACTCAAAACTATATTCATCAGATTTAAAACCAGATCAACACCAATTTGATGCTTTTTTCTCCAATTTAAACATGCCCACAGTTGATCCCGACTGTAAGGCAAACTTAGACCAGCCCCTCACACAGGAAGAAATCATCACTGCAATAATGTCTTTACAAAGTGGTAAGGCTAGTGGCCCGGACGGGTTCTGTACTGAGTTCTATAAAAAATTCCAGGATCAACTAGCACCTCTCCTTCTTTCAGTGTATGAGGAAGCACTGAAAACCAAAGTCCTCCCACCCACACTCCAACAAGCATCCATTACACTACTACTTAAGAAAAACAAAGATCCACTTGACTGCTCATCTTATAGACCCATCAGTTTGACGAACTGTGATGGTAAAGTGTTTTCCAAAGTAATTGCCCTTCGTCTTGAGTCAGTCCTACCGGACTTGGTCTCTTATGATCAGACTGGATTTGTTCAAGACAGGCAGTCTTATTTTAATTTGAGACTCCTGTTTAACATAATTTACACCAAATCTGATGAAATAGTCCCTGAAGCAGTCGTATCTCTTGACGCCGCCAAAAAGGCATTTGATAGGGTTGAGTGGGACTATCTCTTTTATACACTACATAGATTTGGGTTTGGCCAAAAGTTCATTAAGCTAATCAAATTAATATACACTGACCCTACTGCTTCAGTTTATACCAATTCTATCTCCTCTGATTACTTTGGTCTACACAGAGGGACTAAACAAGGTGACCCTTTAAGTCCACTACTTTTTGTTCTAGCTATAGAGCCACTTTCAATTGCATTAAGAAACAATGGTAAAATAGAGGGTATTGTGCGTGGGGGCCTAACACATACTGTCTCACTATATGCTGATGATTTATTGTTATATGTTACTAACCCAGTTACCAGTGTACCTGAAGTCCTTGATGTTCTTCAACATTTTGGAAAAATATCAGGGTACAAGCTTAATTATAACAAAAGTGAATATTTTCCTATTAATAAAGCTGCTGAAATGTATCCCAACTTGCCCTTTAAACTCTCAGCTGACTCATTTACATACCTAGGTGTAAAGGTTACCAAGTCCTATCATCACTTATTTAAAAACAACTTTGCGTCTCTTCTGGAGCAGACCAAAAAAGATATTCAGCGGTGGTCCATTCTACCATTATCCCTTATTGGGAGAGTAAATTCTGTAAAGATGAATGTAGTACCCAAATACCTTTATTTATTCCAAGCTATACCTATATTCATACCAGTGTCATTTTTCAAAGCCTTCAGCCAGTCAGTATCGTCTTTTATTTGGAATAGTAAGGCTGCACGTATAAGAAAATAATTTATGGAGAGACCTAAAGCCTGTGGTGGATTGTCCCTGCCAAATCTCCGTTCATATTACTGGGCTGCTAACTTAAATGCTATCTCTCTATGGCTAAAGGACTGGGATGACACAGCCCCTGCGTAGCTTCAAATTGAACTTGCTACAAGTAGGCCACACTCACTTCCTGCTTTACTCTGTGCATCTTTACCAACAATAGTGAATAATGTGAATGGAAATGTAATTGTGAATCAGTCTTTGCGCATCCTCAAACAATTAAAAAAATGTTTAGGCATCCAAAACATCTACTCTCCTTTAACAAATAATCATCTTTTCCAGCCCTCTCTGTTAGACAATGGCTTCAAGATCTGGCGTGATAAAGGTATACATAGCATAAGGGACCTGTATTTTGAAAACACTTTTGCCAGCTTTGAACAGTTGTCCGCAAAATATGAACTGACAAATGCTCACTTCTTTCGCTACTTACAAATAAGAGACTTTGTGCGTAAGAAATGTCCTAACTTTCCAAACCTCCCTCCTTTATCCTGCTTGGACTCTTTGTTAAAGGTTAATTTGTTTAAAAGAGGTAGAGTATCAATGATTTATGCAGAGATCATGAACATACTGAATCCCTCTGTATCCCATTTAAGGGAGGAGTGGGTTAATGATATTGGGGTAACACTTTCTGATGAAGAATGGGAGATGGCTCTTTTCAGGGTACATGCCTCGTCTATTTGCTCAAGACATGCCTTAATACAGTTTAAAGTCTTGCACCGACTACACTATTCAAAAGTTAGACTTGCTAGAATATTTCCAGATATAAATCCTGTCTGTGACAGATGTAAACAGGTCCCTGCAACCAACGGCCATATGTTATGGTCTTGCTCAAAACTCACTGATTTCTGGGATTCCTATTTCAAAACCATTTCCCAAGTATACAACTACCGTATTCTGCCTTCTTCTGCAACTGCCATCTTTGGTATCACACCATGGTCAGAGGACTCTAATCCACCAGCAAACCTACAAAGGGTCATCGCTTTCTCCTCTTTACTGGCTAAGCGTTCCATTCTTTTTAAATGGAAAGATCCAAAGCATCCAACGCATAATCAGTGGGTAAGAGACATGATGCAAAACATAAAACTAGAAAAAATAAGATGCACACTGAATGGTTCAATAAAGACATTTCATAAAACATGGGATCCTTTTATACAACATGTAAATATGTTACCTGGCCTAGAACTATAAATACATATTGTATTATATCTTGTCACTGTAATATATCTTGTCAATATTGATCTGTCCTACTAATATGCTGAAATATAGGGATATCATTTTATGTTATATCTATGAAATATTAGGATGCTATTTTTTTTTGTCTTTTTTTGTGTCTTTTTTTCTTTCTTGTTCCCTTAGGTCTGTCTGTCATTTGTCATGTGAGATGTCAATTGTTGTTGTAACATAATGTTATATCATATTACTTATACAATGTTTTGTCTGTAAAATGGTAAAAAATCTCAATAAATAAAGTGTTTAAAAAAAAAAAAAAAAAAATTACCCTATTAGGACAGTAAACCGGTCTTGCCTGTATCATGTATTTTACCACCGGATGTCTGTGTATATACTTTGTCCCACGACCAAATGCTGGCTGTGTACAACCCCTGTTGCCCCCGGTCGACCTCAAGCAGATGGGTCCCCCCTTATGTGCCGTGGTTCTGCTTAAGGTTTCTTCCTGCCTAACAGGGAGTTTTTTCTTGCCCCTGTTGCCATTGTGCATGCACTAAAGGGCTCTGGGCTCTGTTAAGCGCCTAGAGGCAATTGTATTGTTATGGCGCTATACAAATAAAATTGAATTGAATTGAATTGAATTGATACTGTTACTTTTAACATAAATGTCAGTAAAGCAAGAAAATCATTGTAAGTGCTCTTAGTGGAGTGGTGGGTATTTATAACCATTGCTGGTGTGTAGGCTAGCTGGTAAAGCTATGCATTCTATCCACAAGAAGAATAAATGTACTAAAAGGTCAATGCACCCTGAAACTGAATGTTTCTAAATGTACTAAAATGCTAATGCACCCTGAAACTGAATGTTTCTAAATGTACTGAAAGCTCAATGCACCCATGAAACTGAAAAGAACAAATGTATGATACACAGACATAACAACAAAGTTCTCAAAATTTTGAAAAACATGATTTCTTCTCCTTGATTACATAACATCTCATACATTTCTGTAAAATTAATTCTGTACTGATTAATATTTGTTCTTTCCATTTGATAGTGCAGCTAATAATGGCCATTGCAGACAGAGATCAGACAGGCGGAACCTCCCTGCTAGCTAAAAAAAAGGGAAGGAACCAGGTTTTTCATCAACCTTTCACAGAGGACATTACATTTAAGAACTAACCACATCACTGTCCATCACTTCTTTACTCAGAATAGCAGTCTAACCAAGTGTACTGGATGTATAAAACAGCAGTCTAACCTAGTGTACTGCATATATAAAACAGCAGTCTAACCAAGTGTACTGGATATATAAAACAGTAGTCTAACCTAGTGTACTGGATATATAAAACAGTAGTCTAACCTAGTGTACTGGAAGTATAAAACAGCAATAATATTACTACAAGGCATACATACAAAAGCACACAACGCATTTCAGGGTCGCTGCTTTGTTGAAATATGTGAAATGGCAGAGGTACATTCCATAAAACAATGAATGTAGTGTTGTGTGATTTATCTTAGCATTTAAAAACCTAGAACTACTAAATTGCATCCGGGCATTCTGTATCTAGGTCTATATCAAACATTTTTTATCAGTCAGCTCTTCCATACTGATGCTTTACATTGCTGTAACCTTGATTATTATTTGATTTTTATCTTGTGTAATTTTTCTGAATATGTTTTATCCATTTTGCCCAACTTGTTTACTTTATTGATTACTTGATAGTATAAACATCTTTGTTTTATTATGCTTTTCTGTCTTTATTTCCATCATGCCATAAAGGTACTATATAAATATATAAATATTGTTATTATAGCATCATAAAATATTGACAGATACACACACATACACAGACACAGGAATGACAGAAGTCTTTCTCCTAAATCCCACTGCGCAGTCTTTGGCCTCATCAGTAGTCTGCAGCTGCTTCTCCATATTCCACACAGCTATCTGTCTTCTACTAAACTGGCTGCAATAGAATCGGCAATAACAGTAATCTCAAAAAGTCTGCAATTCAGCTATGTTATGTGAATGTGCAAACTGAATGTAAATAGTATTTTTATGTATTCTAGAACAAGATTTTAGGATTGAGATCTTGGTGTCATTTCATTTTAGAAACACCACTTAGGCTACCACCTCAGAAAGATCTATTATTTTGTTCCAGTTCCTACAAATGTAGAAGTGACTTTTCATTCCTGTTGTGCCTATTGTGGCCCCTTGTTTGCCCCTAGATGGCAGTGCTGTGAAGGGTGTTATCATGGATGGTATGGTATCATGCATGAAGGAAGGAATTCAAACAGTTTGTAGTAATTTGACACGTTTGTTAAGGTATGTGTTTATAGGCAAATCGTTTTGGTATAATCCTTAAAGGTAGTTAGTTTGCTTAGGACCTAAACTGCTGCTTTAAATAGGATAGCTGTCATGAATAGTTAAACCCAGCTAAACTTCACCTTGTTTGAGGCATTCTTGAACTGTTCACATAGGACCTCCCACAATGCCTGGCAATGGCATTCCTCCAGAGTTTAAACCGCCATTATTTACTGTGATGTTGTGGAAATTAACGTAGTTCAAAAAAATAAAACATAAATAAAGAAAACCCACCGGGTCATATCCTGTGCATTAAGCGCTGTACAAAAGACTGGGACACATTTCTCTTTATACGATCTTCATATGGAGGTTACACTGTGATGCCCTGAGGTTCCCTTTGCCATGCCGGCAGGAATGCAGTTCAGTGCAGCACAAACAAGTCATGTCCAATTCCTTACAGAAGTGCTTAAGAGTGTATTGCAATCCTTGGCACATAGCTTACTCATCTAGAATAGTTGTCTGCCTACAGCAATAAAAATACTACACTGAATTGCAAAATGCATACAAAATACTGTATTAAATTGGTGCTCAAATATCTCACATCCTGGGAGTTGTGTGGGCACCTCTTCAATCTGAAATCCCTGCTTCTCACCTGGTCATGACAAAATCATCTTAGTTGGAGTTGTTTCTCCCTGTTCCATACTGTCCATGGGGTCCGGGATCTTTTGAGGAGGGTGATTCATTCAACCTGAAGAGATTTAAGCTCGTTGTTTGGGCCAGACAGAGCATATCCAAACCAGCCAGGCTTATTGGGCACTTCCAGCCAGCTGATGGTGGTCCGAAGAGAAGGGAAACCATAAACTAGTGTCAGGGTTTGGGGAGCTCATCTCCAGCTGTAGATTTAATGCAGATGCACTAGGATAATGAACTACATTTGAAAGTAAACATTTATTTAATTTCAAATTAGGTATGTTGGCTATTATTTAGCATAGTAATTCAGCTACGACAGCTATGCTCTGAACATGGTCTTCTCTTAATGCTTACCAGCTACAAAAGGACATTGTGGTTAGAACTGAGATCTAGATGCGGTGCATCAACTTCCTTATATGACTTTCATTTTATAACAGACAAATCAGGAAATTAAGTGAAATCCTCTGCAAATGATTCCTCTTTCCTCATAGTTTATCAGAGCTGAAAACATACATCAGCGTCTCTGTCACTGGTTGATTTTTAAAAAGGAGTGGACATTTAAATTGCTTGTTTCAATTATTGCTCCACCAAATGACCATTTCCATCAAATTCTCGGATAAACAACAGTTGAAAACACATCAGCATTTTTTACTTCTTCACTTACCTACTTCAGCTTCTTTGGTATTTTACAGTTTTGCAAATACCTAAATGAACGCTCTACCTCATCATTCATCTTTCTGGTCTAATGAATGGAAGCAAAGGAGGGATCCCAGAAGATCTGCTCAATATGGAGGAGTTTAATCAGTGGGGTAGAGTACCTTTCAAATCAACAGGATCAATGAAACCTCACAACTGCAGATATGATGGTGTGGTGCTGGAGAATATCGTTTTAGGTAAATAGCAAACACACATTTTTCTAGTAAAGGCATTATCAATGTTACAGGTATTAAATGTTTAGGTAATTCAAATGTTTTATTTTGAGATGTTAACATAATATTGTATACTTTAAGTGCACCATAACATCATGGTTGCTCCTTGTCCCAGTCCTGATTTTGTTTTGTTTTGTTCCAGGCCTGCAGGTGAAGATGATTGCTGACACATTGACAGAGGGTCAGAATGTGACTCTGACCTGCAGCACCACCTGCACGCTGAGCAACAACCATACTTGTACAAGATCCAGAACAAGCCCCCTGTAACCTCCACACACAACTGTCAGACCTAATCTGACTCAGCAGTGAGAATGGAGTTAATGCCTCCTGTGCTGTTAACAGATGTGATCATCTCAGCTCCTCTGCAGCCAGTGACTCTCAGCATCAGTAAATTCAGTTTGAGCATGGTTTCAGATTTGACATTGGTGGGCACCTCTCAGTATCACATTTTAAATAAAAACATTCATCATTATAAACAATGACAGTTACGCTACTACTTGGTTATTTGCTGTATTAGTTGTATCTGTGGTGTGTTTAAATGGTGTTTGTGTCATTGCTCAAAACTAAAATCTCTTGGAAATGCACTCCTATGTATGCCTCTAGTCTGTGGCTATATACAGTATATATATATACAGTGCCCTCCGCAATTATTGGCACCCTTAGTGAATGTGACCAAAACAGGCTATGAAAAAATATTTGTTTGCTGTGTATCCTCTTGGTCTTTCACTCAAAATATTTACAAAAATCTTTTCATTGAAATAAAATTATTGAAAGAAAGCATTTTTTTTTTCATTAAATAAATACTTTTCTCCTAAACAGGTGTGCCACAATTATTGGCACCTCTTAATTTAATGTTTTGAGCAGCCTCCCTTTGCCAAGATAACAGCTCCAAGTCTTCTCCTATAATGCGTGATGAGGTTGGTGAACACGTGGCACAGACCTGAGACCATTCCTACATACAGTATCTCTGCAGATCCTTCAGATTCTGAGGTCAACACATTTGCAGATTCGGCTTCAGCTCTTCCCACAGATTTTGTATGGGGTTTAGGTCTGGGGACTGTGGTGGCCATGGCAAAACCTTTATTCTGCTGTCGGTGAACCATTTTTGTGTTGATTTTGAGGTGTGTTTCGGATCAATGTCCTGCTGGGAGGTCCAACCACGGCCCATTTTAAGCTTCCTAGAGGGGGGCTGTTAGGTTTTTATTTAATATCTGATGGTATTTGATGGAGTACATGATACCATGTATCCTAACAAGATGTCCAGGGCCTTTGGAAGAAAAACAGCCCCACAACATCAGAGATCCACCACCATACTTCAAAGTGGGTATGGGGTACTCTTCTGTATGGCTATCTTTCTGTCTACGCCAAACCCACTTTAGTTTGTTGTTGATTGACAGCAGAGGCTTTTTTCTGATAACCCTCAAAAACTACTTGTGGTGATGTAGGTGCAGTCTGATGGTAGTTCTGGAGACTTTCTGACCCCAGGACTTAACTAACCTCTGCAATTATCCAGTTGTGATCCTTGGAGATTCTTTTACCAGTCGAACCATCCTCCTCACGGTGCGTGGGGTCAATTTACAGATAGGTCCTCTTCCAGGCTGATTCCTTACACCTCCTGTCGCTTTTCACTTCTTAACTATTGCCCTGATTGTGGAAGTGGGTATTTCCAACTGTTTAGATATTTTCTTATTTCCCTAAATCCGGATTTCAGCAGCTCAACAACTTTTTGTCGCACTTTGACACCGAGTTCTTTTGTCTTTCCCATCTTGATGAATGACTAAGGGTATTTGGCCTGTGTCACCTCATATTTATACCTCTGTGAAGCAGGAAGCCATGGTTGACCACTTAAGAGTTCCTAATGAAACAGGTGAACTCAAAAATATAAAACATGACTGGTAATATACTTCAGTTAGATTTTAATTAGAGGATTTTCTAGGGGTGCCAATAATTGTGACACGCATGTTTTGGAGGAAAATATTTTACGTAATGTCAAAAAAATGAATTCTTTCACAAATTTAACTTTGATGAAAAGGTAAGATTTTTGTGAATATTTTGAGGGAAAGACCAAGATGATAAACAGCAAAGATATATTTTTTCATAGCCTGTTTTGGTCACATTCACTAAGGGTGCCAATAATTGTGGAGGGCACTGTGTATATATATATATATAGGGCTGGGCGATATGGGTAAAAAATTATCACGTTAGATATTTATATTTTCATTCGATAACGATATAAGACGATATAAATTAAGTCTGTTTCATTTGCTTCAGACAAGAACGCCTGTACAAACCAAAGGTTAAAATGTTTCTTTTTTATTGTAAACTCCCAACATTTCTCAAATTCAAAACAAATCAAAAGTGGAAATATACAGTAATCTTTCCAAGTAAACAAACTGATGTCTGATAATAACCGGTTCGTCTAGGAGAAACAGCAAATCAACAGTGAACACGATTGAGTTACGTACTTCTTTTAGAAAGCGGGGAAAAGTCGAGTGGGTTTCAAGACCCGCCTTACGTTGCTTCTGATTGGTTTATATTGCGTGGTGCCTTCCGTGGTTGGTTAGATTTAGGCACAAAGGACTGACGGATTGGTTATCTTGGTCAGTCAATCAGAGTGACTCGAAGCCGCAAGGACCAAAGTTTAATATCATGGAGAAAAAAAATTGAGAGTATTGAAAGGGGAAATAAGCGTGAGAAATGTCAAGTGTGGCATGTGGTGTGAGAATGGGTCAAAATGCGTGACTGTCACACTCAAAGCGTGACGCTTGGCAGCTCTGCCTCGAGTCTAGGCTACGAGATTCAGCCGTAACAAAGCAAGAAGTTCTGATCATTTTGAACGACAGCAAGAAAATAACATTTGCGAATAAAGTGCACAATGGAAACACAGGACATTGTTCGTGTTTTACTACTCAAAGTATTCCAGGGATTGAGTTACATTGGCAAGTTAGCGATCAAAGCAACAGGTAGACCACCTCCCAAGATCAGAGCAACAGCAGATTACAGCACAGCTGGCTAATAAGTGGTAACGTTATTTTTTTTTTCTGTCTCACACTGTGATGAATATGTTTAAGTGACCACCGTTTAATTTCCATAAACTGTTGGTTCATTGTAAGGTAAAATTAATACATTGCTAGCGGGCGTGGTGTAGCGTGTGGAAACAGTGCTGACAGGACTAGAGAGCTAGCAGGCTAGCCAGCTAGTAGGCTATCTAGTCATGTATGTAGACGCTTTAGCTGCGCCGTAGTCTACACTCTGACCTAACCATAGACAACGCAGCGATTTAAGACTTTTTAATGCCCCGCGGCCACCCTGAATTACCATTTCTCTGCAACTTCCTGCTGCATCACAGAAATTAAATGGACTGCTGTTCCTAATTCTCCTAATTCTCTATCGACATTATCGATATTATTGAAAATGAATTAATGTTACGATAGCTTTATCGAGGGAATTATCGCGATAATAATTTTTATCGTTTTATCGCCCAGCCCTATATATATATATATATATATATATATATATATATATATATATTTTAAAGTACATTTAAAGTAATTCAAATGTGTTGATCAGGTAAAGCATTCAAATTAATTCTGCCCTGCTTGGATAAGAGGAGGAGATATGCAACCTCAACTGCAAATTCATTTAACATACCGTTATATATTTATGGGAATAAAGAAAGTAAAACTAATTTCGAGAAATTAAAAGAATACTCTAAAGCACAGGGTTTCTCTTCCAGTTGTTGCCACATCTAATTCCCCCCCCCCCCCTTAAAACACGTTGGATACTACATAGAATACTGATAAAATCCCAGGTATGATGACAATTACAGAGATGCTAAAATGTGTGCATGTACACTCATTTAGGTCTACTTGATTTCTTCTTTTTACAACCTTTCATTTAACTTAAAACCGAACCATAAAGTCAAATGGGAAACGTGTGTATATTTGGAATATGTACAAACAGTTTAATTTAATTCATTCTTTGTGTTTAGGTATTGTGGGTGATGGTGTTCAGGTCACTCGGGCACAGACTGGTGAGTCCAGGCAAAGTATCAGTGCCCTGAAAGGTGTATCCATGGTTTGGGCTAGTTCTTACATGCAACCTAGGAACCAAACAGTCTTGTGAGCATTCTGGTTCAGTCCCTAAACATAGACATAGCTGGTGAATGAAGGAATATCCGCATGTGTGCAGGGGTCTATTCAGATCATTCTCTGCTCTTCTTCAGGATCTTGGACTTGACGTCTTGCAGGTCCCTCACCGTCTCCATGAGTGGGGCGAAGTTGTCCTGGACAAGACCTTCTTGTTTGCCACTGGCGCGCAACTCTCCAATCCAGCTGAGGATGCCGTCCAGATGCTCCTGCACCTCCCTCTGCTCCCCCAGTTCTGCCAGCAGGGCCTGTTTTGCACACACCTCTGCCTGATAGGCCTGGTGTAGCTCCGCCAGCGACCTCTCCATTCGCATCAACTCCTCTGGACCCTGTGGGTACTTCACGTGGGGCTCGTCCTCTGGCAGCAGGACGTTGGGGGGCACAGAGAGAATGTTGTCCACCAGGAGTGTCTCCATGCGACTGGACAGTAGCTCAAAGCGCCCCTGTAGAAACTTGAGCAGCTTTTGGCTGCATTCCTGCATCTTGACACCCAGCTCCTGTGGTGGCTCCTGCCCCTCCGGAGTTAACTTGCGCTTGAACACAGACTCTACCACCAGCATGAGATCGTACAGGCTGTCATGAAAGGCACTGTAGATCCTCAGCATGCACGTCTGAGGAGTGAAGCTGAAGAACTGTGCCTCATACAGCTTCAGAGACTCAGCAGCCACTTCAAAAGAAGAAAGAGAACAAACAATACTTAAGACTTCAGCTACGTAGCGACCAGAGCTGCTTTTGTATTTTGTAGTAACATATATGCTGATATTATGTGTGTTACCACTTTAAGCGTTAACGTGTAGTTAAACACGTTAAATGCCGATTTTTGCTTCAGTGTAGAATCTACTCTGTACGCTATGTCATAGCCTTAGACCGTATACTGTTGACTAGTCGTGGTGTCTATTTCTCGGTAACGTTTACAAAATCTAAGCGGAAAAGAGCCAAACAAATTCCGTTTATGTACAAATACGGCAGTCTATGGAGTTTGGTCCGGACGTTGGTAACGTTAGGTAGTTGCCTAGCAGATGCCTTGCAAATCACCTCAGACAATATTTTTGGCTGACAATAACGGGGTTATCAGATTGCAAACATTGTCGGTAAAGTTTACCATATTTAAGCGAAAAAAGGCCTATCAAATTACGTGTGTACAAACACGAACGTCTATTCAGTTAGGTCGGGAGTTTGTTTATAGCAGTGAATAGTAGTACATGCTCACAACAGCCTAGGCTTTGGCATAAATAAAACATCTCGTTAGCAAGCTAACTATCCATAACGTTGACAGCTTGCCAGCGAAGTTAGACAACAAAGGGGGAATTAATAACGGCGTGATTATTTGTTGAGCCGTCAATGTAGCTAGCTAGCATGCCTGAGTTGGCAAAGCCTTCATCAAAGCACCCCAAAACGTCGGGCCAATCACCAATCAATCTAGGTAAAAGTCAAGCTATGGCGTAAGGTATTTGTTGTTCAGCTTTCAATTTATCTACACAACACTATAAGCAAACGTTATATGAAACGAACCCACAAGAAACTGCCTGTTAAGCGGAAACATTGCAGTGCAAATGAGTGCATCGCTGTTGTATATGCAAACTATTTTTTGTTTTTGTTTAGATAATAGCCATAGCCATCTGATGCAGGTCTAATTACATTCAAAACATTCTAAATCTCAGTTCTCAATATTCAACAACTGATGATTATTTGAAGCTTTTTTTTTCTTATGCCATGACATATACTACTTGGCCTATCAATAAATAACAGCAACACAAATCTGGCAAAAAAATAAACTTACTTCCTTTCTCTGCTGGTTCGTCCATTTCCCAAATTACCCGCGCTCTGTTTACTTCTGGTTATTTTTTTGCGGCACTTCGCAGCTTTACCAAGTTAGCGCCATCTAAAGTCGTGGAGATGAAACAACTTGTATTTCTCCAGGCTGAAACCTAGGCTTTTGATTGCAGGTAGATCTCAATGGAAATGGGAAATCATAAGGTAAATAAAGATTTTTGTTTTAATCGCAACATTCAAAACGCCTACCTTTCAGCTGATCTATAGTCTACTCCATAGACATACATGTTTATTATGTCTATGGTCTACTCTACTCTACATACAATTCAGTTTAGCGCGAGCCTATGACATCACAGGCCTATACTGGCAAATCTGAATCAGATAAAAACAAAAAAACTAATTCTCAAACACTTTAAGTAGCCTACGTAGCTGAACACATCGTGTATATTTACCATTATTTTATTTTTTAAATTAAGTGAGTTGTTTATCAATTCAATATAGGCAGGTTATTCATAACTTAAGTTACACACATCTTGTATCCTGTTTTTTCTTCTTCAATGTTTCGGTAAAGCACTCACTATCTGATAAAGTTGTATTCTTATTTAAAGTATGTTGGAATTCTTGGAATCTAAATTCCCAAGCAAATCTTACTTGGAATCATTCACTCAGAAACTATATTTTTT
Source organism: Sprattus sprattus (assembly GCF_963457725.1). Taxonomy (NCBI): domain Eukaryota; kingdom Metazoa; phylum Chordata; class Actinopteri; order Clupeiformes; family Clupeidae; genus Sprattus; species Sprattus sprattus. The sequence continues at coordinate 42,298,811 of NC_137920.1, forward strand.
TAAATCACTCGATTTAACATTCATCCAGTCCCAACAGTGCCCTGCCATCTTCTCTTTCTCCCCCCTCTACACATATCAAAACAAAATCAAATAATTAAATTGGCTGTCAACGCCACCGACTGGCAGAAACACACACAAAAATATGAACGAATTCAAAGGCATTTTCACAATGAAATCATTATTTTCACAGTAGTATATTCTTTAAACGTACTATTAAGGTGTTTGAAGCAATACAGGCCTAAGCAGTTGGCATTGCAGCAAAGCCTAATGATTCTATGGCAACATTAGACAAACATTAAAACTGAAATTTTAATGTTTGCTACATGACATGAACTGATTTGACAAGGTGAGGTGGAGGGGGTGGGTTCTGTTGTACACACACACATACAGTGCCACTTTAAAGTATGTGAACCCCTTGACCACTTAGGAGTTTTCTGTTGTTTTACCATGATTTTTCATTTTTTTCATCACCAATTTTCCATAGAAGGAATGTCAGGTTTATGTTTATCATTTGCATGTACTTTTTTTAGAGGGAATTGTTTGAGTAGCCAAAAGACTACATGAAACATGGAATTAGTCCATTTCAAAAGTAAGTGAACCCCCAGCTGAATTTGTAAAGTCAAGCAGGTAACAGATTCAGTGAAACTTATTTGGGTGCTTAATTAGTCAATTAAGCAAACCGATCATCTGAGACATCCTTAGGGAAAGGTTTGGGCAACACAGATTAAAAGAGGGAGGAAACCAACCAAACTACTGTAGTGCCAAGGTGTACCCACACAGATCAACAATGCCGAAAGGAAACGAGATATCCGAGAACATCAGGAAGAAGGTTCTGACAGCCCATGTACAGACCCATGTACATTTACCCCAGATGCTGCCAGAGAGGTCCGAAACTCTTTAGAGGTGATGTGTGGGTTGACTTTTACCTGATTTATTCTTCTTCTGGTGCTTCTTGGTGATGGTCTTGATGGGCGTCCACTTCTAGGCAGAGATGCGGCCATGTTGAATACCCTCCATTTCAAAATTATTTGTCTTGGATGGATGGATGGAGCTGGAATCCTTTGGAGATGGTCTTATAGCTTTCCCAAGACTGATGGGCTGTCAGTACCTTCTTCCTGATGTTCTCGGATATCTCGTTTCCTCTCGGCATTGTTGATCTGTGTGGGTACACCTTGGCACTACAGTAGTTTGGTTGGTTTCCTCTCTCTTTTAATCGGTATGGCCCAAACCTTTCCCTAAGGATGTCTCAGATGATCGGTTTGCTCAATTGACTAATTATTCACCCAAATAAGTTTCACTGAATCTGTTACCTGCTTGACTTTATGAATTCAGCTGGGGGTTCACTTACTTTTGAAATGGACTAATTCCATGTTTCATGTAGTTTTTCAGCTTCTCAAACAATTTCCTCTAAACAAGTACATGCAAATGATAAACATAAACCTGACATTTCATCTATGGAAAATTGGTGATAAAAAAATGAAAAATCATGGTAAAACAACAGAAAACGCTTAAGTGCTCAAGGGGTTCACATACTTTCAAGTGGCACTGTACACATTTAGCAAATCATCAACTTATCTAATGCTCACATCTTCTTGTCACATCTGCATCTCTTGCACAGCCAGAGTCTTCTATGGCGAATGGGTTAACTATTTCTCATTGGTTTCACACACATTTCTTTGAGTTTTAACACACTTTTCAAAACAGTTAACACACTTCTCAGAGAAACACACAAAACCTAATTGAATAACAACACATTGTAGACACCTAGTAGCAGCCTACTGAAACTGCTCTCTATATTCTAATTATCATCAGCACCTGTGTTAACTCTCTGTGCACACTTAATCAAGTAGTTCTCAACCTCTAAAAGAGGTCAATATATTGATTTTGATACCAAGCATCGATCGAGGAGGCTGCCACCAATAACCAGCAAGGACTAGGACGAGGACAAGGAATAGGCCATTGTAGAGGTAGAGGGGCCCCTGCTAGGGGATGTGGCTCTTGTGTAAGATGCTCTAATCAAATTAGGGCAACAGTCATTGATCACATAGTCAATTATGAACTCTCCATGAGAGAGGCTGGCCAAAGGGTTCAGCCAAACCTGAGCCGTCATACTGTGGCATCAATTGTTTGTACGTTCAGCAAAGACACTTTGCTGACTCTACAGCCAATTGTCTGTCCTGTGTTTCAGTAAGAGTGCTCAGTACAAAACCCAAATTGTAGTATGTTGTCAGTGGTAACATACTCAATATTGTGAGGTTGTTGCACAAAATTTGAAGTTTTGGTTTCAGAGGTTGATATTGATAGCGGTAGTTCGAATTGTGTTATCCATTGTTAAATAAATGAGAAAATGTACATTTTCAATTGAGCACAAATTGTAGGTTTGATGGAAATATTTGGTTTTGATGGGTGTGTGATAAGTTTTGAGAAATTGGTGTCATTCTGCAAACATCAAATAGTGTGTTTGGTTATTTCATCAAAAACTGTAAAAACACACACGCAAACACGCACAGCTACACATTACAAACACACACATAAATGATTTTACATTCCAAACACAGCTTACTAAAACAAACAAACACGTACACACACACATACACACATACACACACACACCCTACTACACATTCCAAACCCAATACACCAATATACCAGTACACACACACAAACACACTACTATACATACTCCATCCCTCAGCACACCAATAAACATACTGCCTTAACAACACAGATACAAACACACACACACACACACACACACACACACACACACACACACACACACACACACACACACACACACACACACACACACATATACACACACACACACACACACACACACACACACACACACACACACACACACCACTTCACATTCCAAACAGAATACAGACCAATACACACAATCACACAAACACACACAATGACATATTCCCTACGAAATACACCTAATCACACACACAGAGACAAACTGACCTACACATTCCTAACCCAACAATATACACAGACATACTATATTCCAAAGACATTCCACCAAAACACACACCCATACACCCATACACTGCTAGACATTCCAAACACAGCACAGCACAGCATTACACACACTACCTCGCATTCCAAACACACCACACACACCACACATATACATACACGAGGGGTAGCCAGTGAGAAGGGTGTTTAAACATCAGCAAGCGTAGGGGTTGGAGACTTAGTTTAAGGCCACGTCCGGAACGGACGGACGTAATTGCCTGAATCCGGATTTTTGGGGGACGGAGGACGGAGGACAGATTCGACAACATTTCTTTCCAGATTCAGGCTATCTGGGTCCCGTGTCAATGGGCCCTTAGACATGAGTTCTTGCACTGGATGTCTTGTCAAACACAAAACATAAGTAAATACCTCATAACAAGCAATCTTTCTCTCCCTGTTCTGATGGGAAGGCATTAAGTGAAAGTGGTGATTTGTCATGACATTTAATATCAGCCTTGCATTTCCCCCAGTGCACGTACTATATATAGAGGCGTCAGCAGATGATTTGTGAGAAGTGACCAAGGGTGTTACGACTTGCGGGTGATTTGTGAACTCAGACAACAGTAGTAGATTTTTAGAATAAACGTTTTACTTTCCAGGTTCGATACACAGTAAGGCAGTCCAGAGTAGGCAAACAAATCCAAAAAGGGCCAAAGGCAAGAGAGAAGTCCTCATACAATCCAGGGTCGGAAACACACGTAATCAAAACAATACAGAATGGGAATTGGCAGGAGAATGGTCGAGGCAAAGTCCAAGTTCGGCAACACTAGAAACTTAAATAATTAATGTGAACACGGAGGAACACGTTGGAACACTCGAGGAACAATGAGAACGACACGGAGAAACAAACATGTAACATACATTTACGAAGACTCAACGAGTAACAAGAAAACACTGACTATTTACATCGTGGATAACAAGGGACAGGTGAAAACAATCAAGGCGGGGAGACAATGAAAGGCAGGTGCGTGAGGAATCAGACACGTGGAAACAAAAGGTTAACAAACATAAAACTGAACATGTGTCAATACAAGAGAAACAAACAATAGATAATTTAGATCATTAGATCATTAGAAAATCATTTGAAACATGTTCATAAATACATTTATACTCATTTAAAAATAGCTTACTAATTTCCTTATATATGATCTTATAGATCATTAGAAAATAATTTGAAACATGTTCGTAAATACAATAATATTCATTTATAAATCGCTTACTAATGTCCTTATAAAACAATCTTATAGATCATTAGAAAACAGGTTCATAAATACATTACTACTCATTTACAAATACATTACTAACGTTTGTAAATGTTGGGATAATGATTTGTAAATGATGAACAGACTTTGAACAAATGCTTTATAAACGGTTTATTAAGGAGGGTTATAGTGGGCATGGTCCTTCAAGATAATTTAATACGAATCAGAGAAATCAAGGATCGAGTGATACAAGACAACATACACTTCCAGGAAATCGACAGTGTGAGCATTTCCACAATTGACCGTGTCCTCCATCGTAACAGCATGCAAATGAAACAGGAATATCGAGTACCTTTTGAGCGCAACTCACCAAGGGTGAAAGAACTGCGAGCTCATTATGTGCAAGTAAGTGTAAATTCAGACACATTTACTGTAATCCAGATTGTCTACAGTATTGCCACATGCTATGTGAATTGAACTCTACAATATAGCACTGTCTCTGTACGATATTTGACTTGGAGTCCTTGGACAGACCTCATGAGTTAACCTTAGTCGATGAAGCAGGCTTCAATCGAACAAAGAGGAAAAGGCCGAAACGTGATTGGATAGCGGGCCATTGTTGAAGTCCCTGGTCAACGAGGTGGCAATAACACAATCTGTGCTGCTATCAGCAACCTGTAAGGTCTGTGCTCTGTCTCTGTCTTGTTTCCTTGTATGTATCCCTTGTGTGTCATGTGATCTTTGTCTAGTCATTGTGCTTCCTTGTTCCCACCATGTGCTTTCCACCATGTGCTTTCCTTTGTTTGTTTGTGTCTGCCATGTGCCCTTGTTGTTGTCCGTGTGTCCACCCCTCACCTGTACCCAATCATCACCTGGTTTGTTTGTCTTATTGGTTTCTCCTGTGTCCTGTTAATTTCCCTTGTTAAGTCCACCTGTGTCTCATTGTCTGCCCTGCCTTGATTGTTATCACCTGTCCTTTGTTATCTGTTGTGTGTGTGTATATAGTCCATGTGTTCTTGTCTCTCGTTGCGTTGTCATCAGATTTGTTACGTGTTTGTTTCTCTGTGTCTCCGCCGTGGTTCCTCCGTGTTCCCATTGTTTAAATTAAGTTTGTCGTGTTGCCAACCCTGGACTGTATTTGACTTCTCTTTTGCCTTGCCCATTTGGATTTGTTTGCCTGCTGTTGGACATGTTTCACGGAATCTGTTTCCTGCTTGACTTTACCAATGCAGCTGAAGGTTCACTTACTTTTGAAAATACACTAATTCCATGTTTCATGTAGTTTTTTGGCTACTCAAACAATTCCCTCTAAAGAAGTACATGCAAATGATAAACATAAACCTGACATTTCATCTATGGAAAATTGGTGATGAAAATAATGAAACATCATGGTAAAACAACAGAAAACTCTTAACTGCTCAAGGGGTTCACATACTTTCAAGTGGCACTGTATGTGAAAGTGTTGGACACCTATGTGATAGTGTTGGACAATGTCAGTTTCCACCGAGCTGCTCTGGAAAGGGAATGGTTCAACATCAATAGTCAGTTTATGACCTTATACCTCCCTCCATATTCGCCTTTCCTGAATGCGATTGAGGAGTTTTTCTCCTCATGGAGATGGAAAGTGTATGATAGACAACCCTACACCAGAGTTAATCTGCTGCAAGACATGGAATTAGCCTAGGTGAGGAATCATGTCAGGGCTGGATACGTTACACAAGAGGCTTCTTCCCCTGTTGCCTCGAGAGAGAATATTGCTTGTGATGACAACAAAGTGCTTAGGCCTGAACCCAGCCCAAAGACAAGAAGAAGCACATTGATTATTGAAGTTGCATGTGTTTAATTTGCATCAACGTGAACATGAAACTTATACTACAAACAGACACTAGATAGCAGTGTAGCACATTCTCCTCTCTCCATTTTGCTCTCCATTCCTCTCTCCATTTTAATCTGAAGCAGCCTACTGGTTAAAAAACTGCCCTAGTGAGGTGAAGCAGCCTACTCTCTTACCCTGGTGAGGTGAAGAAGCCTACTCCCCAACTTAACCCGACTGGTTAAGGTATCCAGCATTTACTGCCACATGATATCAAACTTACCCAGAAAAGCCTTTCAGGATCCTGCTCTCTCCGTTTTGTGCTTGTCTATTGTATCATGTGCTTCTTGTGTGTGCTGGTTATGCCATGTGTTTCTTGTGTGTGTTGGTTATGCCATGTGTTTCTTGTGTGTGTTGGTTATGCCATGTGTTTCTTGTGTGTGTTGGTTATGCCATGTGCTTCTGGAGTGTGTTGGTTATGCCATGTGCTTCTGGAGTGTGTTGGTTATGCCATGTGCTTCTGGAGTGTGTTGGTTATGCCATGTGCTTCTGGAGTGTGTTGGTTATGCCATGTGCTTCTGGAGTGTGTTGGTTATGCCATGTGCTTCTTGTGTCTGTTGGTTATGCCATGTGCTTCTTGTGTCTGTTGGTTATGCCATGTGCTTCCCTGTGTTCGTTTATTATTTCCATGTGCTCCTTGGTTGTCATTCTGAGCTCCGCCCCCACCTGCCTTCAACCACGTCCTGTTTTTTCCATCACCTACCGCACCTGCCCTGTTAATCACCTGGTTTGTTTCCCTGATTGGATTCTCCTGTGTCTTATTGAATCCCCTGGTTAAGTTCACCTGTGTCTTGTTGTCTAGTTCCCCCTCTGTTCAGTCTGACCTGTGTCCTCTGTCGGTTCGTAAGTTTAAATGTCCTGTCTCAAGTATGGTGAGATTCTCTGTCCTGTAGCCGTGTTCTTTCCCGTATTCCATATTTACCGTGCTTTCCTGTTTTATGTGTTTTTGCCCTGCTCTATGGATTCTGTATTTCTGGTGTTTTTGGAATCCTGAGTTTTTGCCCAGATCTTCTGTGTTTATGAGAATAAATTCTAAATTTGTTGATTTGGGTCCTTTTCCAGGCGAACCCTAACAAGACCTTTGAACAATTGGACTGGACAGAGTTACCATGGACACCATGATGTGTATGACAATGACTGGATAGGGTAAGGGTTACCATGGACACCATGATGTGTATGACAATGAAAATTAGGTTTTCTAATCATTGCCAGGGCGGAGCTCAGACTGAAGAAAAGACTCAGAAGTATCATAGTGGTCAATATGAAGTAGGAAGTGTAATAATTTGTATTCGATTTGAATCGTGGATCTAACTCTCATCAACCAATTACCTGGTCAATGAAAGCAAGCCCACACACACACACACACACGTGGACCTAACTCTCATCAACCAATTACCTAGGTCAATGAAAGCCAGCCCATGCATGATGCTTGATGGCAGCCATAGCACTTCTTTCAGCGTAGGAGTTGCAACTCTTCATGAGTAAAAGTACTCTTAGTGGTAATATAAAATCTATATACAAAAGATAAACATGCACTCTAGCCTCACATCAGCCATATGCTCTCTCTCCGTCTTAACCTCTATCACAGGGGTACTCAATAGGCGGACCGCAGTCCAGATCCGGACCCAGACGCAATAAAATTTGGACCGAAGCCAAAATCAACATTCTAATTTAAACATGACCCAAGTGAGTTTACATTGGTGCATAATTCAGCGCTATATATTTTTCCCCTACTCTTCTGTGTCCAATCCAGAGGTCCAATCAGGAGCTGTAATAACAACATCACGATGCAACTCACTCACTCAATGTTGGCCGCAAGCTCTGTGGGTCAAGCAGGGTAACAACGCGGGCCGATAGATTTGTGAACGGTATCTTTTCTCAGCAAATGCAAATCATGGCGTGCTTGAAACCTGACAAAAAAGCGAAAAGTTGATTCCAAAAATTGCGAACTTAAGACAGATTGGACTGATAAGAATGCATTTGTGCTGCTTGTGAGGAGCACAAAAACGATGTGTTCAATCTGCAACGAGATGGGTTGCCCTTGTCATAAGTGTTGTGAACACCTCCACACCTTTTATGCCCAAGTTTAAACCACAAAAAGTGTCACCTTTCACACAAATGAGGCCAGACCGCATCACCTTTGGTGCATAGTTTGAAAGTTTTTGTTGGAGTTATGTTTTTGGATTTTGACCATCACTGTTCCGGACCCTGGACTGAATGGAAATTTGGCGAGTGGACCTTTTGGGTTTCTAATTGAGTACCCCTGCTCTATCATATATAATTTATTAACTGTCATTCGGCTAAGGTTAGGGTAAGGCTTCAATACATCTTGTCTCAAAGGTATGATCCATTATCAGCGTGTGTGTGTGTGTGTGTGTGTGTGTGTGTGTGTGTGTGTGTGTGTGTGTGTGTGTGTTTGTGCATGATCCATTAGGGTTAAGGTTGGGCTCTCCTGCAGGGATCATGTGTGATATGTGTGATGTGTTCATACCTGACGGCAGGTGCTTTTTATTTTCACAGTTCCTTCAGAGGCCAGTGTGTGTGTCTACATGAGTGTGATGTATTCGAACATCTGCTCTTAGGCTGTCAAGTGCTGAGGTAATTTATGAGGCTCTTTTTTGGTCACACACACATACATACACTCACACACTCATACACATACAAACACACACACACACACACACACACACACACATATACATACACACACACACACACACACACACACACATATACATACGCACACACACACACACGCACACACACTCACACACATACAACCACAAACACACACACACGTACACGCACTCACACACATACATATGCACACACTCACACACACACACACACACACACACACACACACACACACAGCAGTTTGCACACACACACACACACACACACTCACACTTACACACACACGCACATGCTCACATAATCACACATGCTGACATAACACCCTGATAGCTGAAATCATCTCTTGGAATTAGGCTCTTTTTTCAGTCACACACACTCACAAACACACACTTATATAATATCCAAATCATCTTTACTTTTACAGCAAAGATGAATTGATGTTCTCTTTTTTTCATTTTACAGATCTATTTCAATTATATTGTTATACTGTTGACCCATTCATTTCTTTTTATGGATTGAGTTAAATTAAATGAAATTAAATGTTATAATGTATGTAGCACCATTAACAGTAGACTTTCTCTTAAAGTACTTTACTAAGGACAAGGCCTGAACCACCTAGAGCACACGGCGACGGTGCCAAAGAACCCATGGGGCACAAATGTGGCAGATGGACATACAGGTTGGCACACATGGGGCATATATGGTATACAGGTTGGCACAAATGGGCCAGCTGTACATTCAGGTTGGCACAAATGGGGCAGATGTTCATACAGGTTGGCATACATGAGGCAGTTATACATATACAGGTTGGTGTGTGTGTATGTCTGTCTATGTGTGTGCAAGTTAGAGTGTGTGTGTGTGTATGTGTCTATGTCTGCGTATGTGTGTGCAAGTGAGGGTGTGTGTGTGTGTGTGTCTGCCTGTATATGTGTGTGCAAGTCAGAGTGTGTGTGTGTATGTCTGTCTTTGTGTGTGCAAGTTAGAGTGTGTGTGTGTGTGTGTGTGTGTGTGTGTGTGTGTTTGTATGTCTGTGTGTGTGTGTGTGTGTGTGTCTGCCTGTATATGTGTGTGCAAGTCAGAGTGTGTGTGTGTATGTCTGTCTTTGTGTGTGCAAGTTAGAGTGTGTGTGTGTGTGTGTGTGTGTTTGTATGTCTGTCTATGTGTGTGCAAGTTAGAGTGTGTGTGTGTGTGTGTGTGTGTGTGTGTGTGTGTGTGTGTGTGTGTGTTTGTATGTCTGTCTATGTGTGTGCAAGTCAGAGTGTGTGTGTGTGTCTGTCTGTGTGTGTGCAAGTTAGAGTGTGTGTTATTGTGTATATATGTGTGTGTGTGTGTGTGTGTGTATCTGTCTGTGAGTGTGCATGTATGTGTGTCTGTGTGTGTGTGTATGTATGTCTGTGTGTGTGTGTGTGTGTGTGTATGTATGTCTGTGTGTGTGTGTGTGTGTATGTATGTCTATGAGTGTGTGTGTGTGTGAGTGTAATTTGTCATTGAGAGTGTACATGTATGTGGGTGTGAGTGTAATTTGTCATTGAAAGTGTACATATATGTGTGAGTTTTTGAGTAACAACCTTTAACCTTTTGCCTTTGTGTGTGTGTGTGGTTCATGTTAGAGCCTTAAGGATGGACGCTAGTTGTGTAGTCTTGATTGACATTGGCAGTGTGTGTGTGTGTGTGTGTGTGTGTGTGTGTGTGTGTGTGTGTGTGTGTGGTTCATGTTAGAGCCTTAAGGATGGACGCTAGTCGTGCAGTCTTTATTGTCAGGTTGATGGATTTAAGGAGCAGGTGAGCTATGAGCAGAACTCTCCTGTAGGCTGTTGGAGTGTGCGGCGTGTAAGAGTGTGTGCGGTGTGTGCTGAGCGTGTGCCGAGTGTGTGTGCGGTGTGTAAGAGTGTGTGCGGTGTGTAAGAGTGTGTGCTGAGCGTGTGCCGAGTGTGTGTGCGGTGTGTGCTGAGTGCTGTGTCACAGACACACCCGCTTTCCTCAGCATAAAAGCCCAGACAGAGCTGCCACTAGCCCAGCACCGAGAGAGCTGCACCTGACAGAGCTGCTTCAGTCGTAACTCCCTGTGTCTCTTCTCTCTTCCTCTGCAGCTGCAGTGATGGCAGACTCAGCCCGTCTCAGCGGAGGCGCTGTGCGCTTTGGCGCCACCTACAGTGGAAACAAGTTATTTTCCCGGGCGTCTGGGATGTCCTCCGGCGGCGCCTCTTATGCGCGCTCCCTCGGGGCCGGTCTGGGAGGGGGTGGTGGGGGGGCGTCCCTCGGCCTGCGGTTGGGTCTGGGCGCCGGGGGGGGGATGGGAATGGGATTTGGGTCCGCCGGGGCGGCAGGGGGTGGAGGGGGCTCCCGGGGGGCTGCAGGGTTCCGTATGGGCGTGGCTCCACTGCGAGCTCGGCTGGGTGGTAAAGTGTTTAAGATCGGAGGGTATGGATTCAACCCCGCCTTCTTAGGGGCAGGCAGTGCTGGGGGTGCGGGGGCAGCTGGGGCCGGAGGGGTGGGGGGGGGAGCAGGAGGGGCGGGGGGGGCTGTAGGGGCCGTTCCCATGCTGGACCCCTCACTGCCATCGCTGGACACGGTGCAGGTGACCCGACTCAGAGAGAAGGAGGAGCTGCAGGCCCTTAACGACAAGTTTGCCTCCTTCATCGACAAGGTGGGAGCAGGGCGCATGTGTGTGTGTGTGTGTGTGCGTGTGTGACAGTGGGATAGTCTGTGTGTGTGTATATTGGTAAGAATGGTTAACACAGTGTGTATCTAAGAGAGACTGTGTGTGTGTGCAGAGAAAGAATGTGTGTGTGCAGAGAGAGAGTTTGTGTGTTTTTGTGTGTGTGTGTGTGTGCAGAGAGAGTGTGTTTGTGTGTGTGTGTGCAGAGAGAGAGTGCGTGTGTGTGTGTGTGTGTGTGTGTGTGTGTGTGTCTGTGTATGTACAGCTGGCATAACCCCCCTCCCTCATTCTCCTTCCCTCCCTCTCTTCGTTACCCTCCTGCTTTCTAACTCTCCCTCTCCCCCCTCTCTCTCTCCCCCTCTCACTCCCCCCCCTCTCTCTCTCTCCTTCTCCCTCTCTCTCTCCCTCTCTCGCCCTCTCTCTCCCTCTCTCTGACTCCCCTCTCTCTCTCTCTCACACTCTCTCACTCCCTCTCTCTCTCTCCCTCTCTCTCCCCCTCTCTCACTCACTCTTCCTCTCTGTATCATTCTCTCCCTATCTCTCTCCCCCCTCTCTTTCTCCCTCTCTCCCCTCTCACTCCCCCCTCTCTCTCTCCTTCTCCCTGTCCCTCTCTCTCTCCCTCTCTCGCCCTCTCCCCCCCCCTCTCTCTCTCGCCCCCTCTCTCTCTCTCTCACTCCCCTCTCTCGCCCTCTCCCCCCTTCTCTCTCTCTCTCGCCCCCTCTTTCTCTCTCTCTCTCTCTCACTCCCCACTCTCTCTCTCCCTCTCTCTCTCCCAGGCCCGCTCCCTGGAGCAACACAATGCGGTGCTGAAGGCCAAGATCTCCATGTTCACCAACCCTGACCAGGGGGGTCCAGCCAGCGCGTCCATCCTGCTGACGTCAGCCATCGGGTCCTACAAGGGCCAGATCGACTCCCTGAACGCCACGAAAGAGGCCGCCATCGCAGAGATCCAACACTACAAGAGCATCATTGAAGACGTCACGGCAAGGTGGGTGTGTGTGGGTGCGTGTGTGTATGTGTGTGTTTGTGTGTGTGTGTGTGTGTGTGTGTGTGTGTCACTTAAGAGGCCATCATCACAGAGATCCAACACTACAAGAGCATCATTGAGGACGTCATGGCCAGGTGTTATGATCAAGCATATTAATTATCATCACTAAAGATGGAATGTGTGTGTGCGTGTGTGTGTGAGCGAGTGCATGCATGTGTGCTTGAGTGAGTGAGTGTGTGTATGTATGTACTGTATGTGTGTGATTGATTGAGTGAGTGAGTGAGTGAGTGAGTGAGTGAGTGAGTGAGTGAGTGAGTGAGTGAGTGAGTGTGTGTGTGTGATATTCATGTCTGTGCATGAGCATGAGGGAATATGAGCATTCCACTGGAGATGCAGCTGACAGATAATCTGACACAGGAAGTACATGGACTGGGAATGGTGTTTGCTTGTAATTGTGTGTTAATGTTTATGTGTGTGAGAGTCAGTGTGTGTGTTTGTGTGTGTGTGTGTGTGTGTGTGTGTGTGTGTGTGTGTGTGTGTGTGTATTTATTAAGGTTAGGATTAGAATAGAATGTTTGTGAACAGTTAAGGTTAGGATTAGAATAGAATGTTTGTGAATAGTTAAGGTTAGAATGAGAATAGAATGTTTGTGGACAGTTAAGGTTAGGATTAGAATAGAATGTTTGTGGACAGTTAAGGTTAGAATGAGAATAGAATGTTTGTTAACATACACGGTGTGATTGCCTGTCTATTCAGGTACGAAGACGAGACAGCACAAACAAAGACTCTAGAGATTGACTGGACCAATCTGAAGGAGGCAAGATTATTATTATTATTGGTGTTGTTGTTGTCATGTTTATCACCCCTTATAATACTTCAGTATTTGACTAACGGAATTAAATAAAGACTGACTGTATAGCAGATAAAACAGTGTGTGCAATTCTCCGTGTGCAGGAAGTGGATAACCTCTACTTGTCCATCTTCGAGCTGCAAACTAGTATCAGTGGGCTGGAAGACCAGATCGGCTTATCCAAACAGGTTTACGATGCAGTAAGTACAGTATGAATGTGACACCTGGTCTTCCACATATTTGCAACCAATGGCTTTTTCATGCATAAGATAATTATTGATCTATATCCATATTTGTTTGATATAAAAAGGCCTATTGGTTGCTAGAGAGAAGCTACTGCAAGGGTTAGGGTTAGAGTGAGAGTGTTGTTTCACTGCTACACGTCAATTAATAAAACATGTTTTTTGTGTTTTTAGTTTTTGACAGCTTTTGGGTTTACTCTTTCACAGAAAGTTAAGGAGGTCAGAAACATTGTGACAGGCAGTGTGAAATCAGCCGTGTCCATTTCAGTGGACAATGCCGCCCAGGCACAAGACCTGACGTCAGCTTTGGCCGAAGTGAGGACGCACTACGAAGCCCTCGCCCAGCACAGCAAGCAAGACGCTCTACTATCCGTCCAGGACAGCGTGAGTTTCTATTTGTCTAGGACAGCGTGAGTTTCTATCAGTGTAGGACAGCGTGAGATTCTATCAGTGTAGGACAGCGTGAGTTTCTATCAGTGTAGGACAGCGTGAGTTTCTATCCGTCTAGGACAGCGTGAGTTTCTATCCGTCTAGGACAGCGTGAGGTTTCTATTTGTCTAGGACAGCGTGAGTTTCTATCAGTGTAGGACAGCGTGAGTTTCTATCCGTCTAGGACAGCGTGAGTTTCTATTTGTCCAGGACGGCGTGAGTTTCTATCCGTCTAGGACAGCGTGAGTTTCTATCCGTCTAGGACAGCGTGAGTTTCTATTTGTCTAGGACAGCGTGAGTTTCTATCAGTGTAGGACAGCGTGAGTTTCTATCCGTCTAGGACAGCGTGAGTTTCTATTTGTCCAGGACAGCGTGAGTTTCTATCCGTCTAGGACAGCGTGAGTTTCTATCCGTCTAGGACAGCGTGAGTTTCTATTTGTCTAGGACAGCGTGAGTTTCTATCAGTGTAAGACAGCATGAGTTTCTATCAGTGTAGGACAGCATGAGTTTCTATCAGTGTAGGACAGCGTGAGTTTCTATCTGTGTAGGACAGCGTGAGTTTCTATCTGTGTAGGACAGCGTGAGTTTCTATCTGTGTAGGACAGCGTGAGTTTCTATCTGTGTAGGACAGCGTGAGTTTCTATTTGTCTAGGACAGCGTGAGTCTCTATCAGTGTAGGACAGCGTGAGTTTCTATCCGTCTAGGACAGCGTGAGTTTCTATCCGTCTAGGACAGCGTGAGTTTCTGTCAAGGACAGTGTGAGTTTATGTCAGTCCAGGACAGTTTAAGTTTCTATCAGTCCAGGACAGTTTGAGTTTCTATCTGTCCTGGACAGCGTGAGTTTCTATCTGTGTAGGACAGCGTGAGTTTCTATCCGTCTAGGACAGCGTGAGTTTCTGTCAAGGACAGTGTGAGTTTATGTCAGTCCAGGACAGTTTGAGTTTCTATCAGTCCAGGACAGTTTGAGTTTCTATCTGTCCTGGACAGCGTGAGTTTCTATCTGTGTAGGACAGCGTGAGTTTCTATCCGTCTAGGACAGCGTGAGTTTCTGTCAAGGACAGTGTGAGTTTATGTCAGTCCAGGACAGTTTGAGTTTCTATCAGTCCAGGACAGTTTGAGTTTCTATCTGTCAAGGACAGTGTGAGTTTATGTCAGTCCAGGACAGTTTGAGTTTCTATCCGTCTAGGACAGTTTGAGTTTCTATTTTTCTAGGACAGCGTGAGTTTCTATCTGTGTAGGACAGCGTGAGTTTCTATCAGTGTAGGACAGCGTGAGTTTCTATTTGTCCAGGCAGCGTCAGTTTCTGTCCATGACAGCGTGAGTTTCTATCTGTGTAGGACAGCGTGAGTTTCTATCTGTCTAGGGCAGCCAGAGTTTCTATCTGTGTAGGACAGTTTGATTTTCTATTTGTCCAGGACAGCGTGAGTTTCTATTTTTCTAGGACAGCGTGAGTTTCTATCTGTGTAGGACAGCGTGAGTTTCTATCTGTGTAGGACAGTTTGATTTTCTATTTGTCCAGGACAGCGTGAGTTTCTATTTTTCTAGGACAGCGTGAGTTTCTATCTGTGTAGGACAGCGTGAGTTTCTATTTGTCCAGGCAGCGTGAGTTTCTGTCAAGGACAGTGTGAGTTTATGTCAGTCCAGGACAGTTTGAGTTTCTATCAGTCCAGGACAGTTTGAGTTTCTATCTGTCAAGGACAGTGTGAGTTTATGTCAGTCCAGGACAGTTTGAGTTTCTATCCGTCTAGGACAGTTTGAGTTTCTATTTTTCTAGGACAGCGTGAGTTTCTATCTGTGTAGGACAGCGTGAGTTTCTATCAGTGTAGGACAGCGTGAGTTTCTATTTGTCCAGGCAGCGTCAGTTTCTGTCCATGACAGCGTGAGTTTCTATCTGTGTAGGACAGCGTGAGTTTCTATCTGTCTAGGGCAGCCAGAGTTTCTATCTGTGTAGGACAGTTTGATTTTCTATTTGTCCAGGACAGCGTGAGTTTCTATTTTTCTAGGACAGCGTGAGTTTCTATCTGTGTAGGACAGCGTGAGTTTCTATCTGTGTAGGACAGTTTGATTTTCTATTTGTCCAGGACAGCGTGAGTTTCTATTTTTCTAGGACAGCGTGAGTTTCTATCTGTGTAGGACAGCGTGAGTTTCTATTTGTCCAGGCAGCGTCAGTTTCTGTCCATGACAGCGTGAGTTTCTATCTGTGTAGGAGAGCGTGAGTTTCTATCTGTCTAGGGCAGCGTGAGTTTCTGTCTAGGACAGCGTGAGTTTCTATCCGTCTAGGACAGCGTGAGTTTCTGTCTGTCCAGGAGAGCGTGAGTTTCTGTCCATGACAGTGTTAGTTTATATCTGTCCAGGAGAGTTTGAGTTTCTGTCTGTCTAGGACATCGTTAGTTTCTATCAGTCCGGGAGAGCTTAAGTTTATATCTCTTTTCTTTCACATCCTCATTTACTATTTCTCTAGTTTTCCTTTTTCATCTTGTTCACATCCTGTCACAGTATGTGTTGGCTGTTTGTTTTGAATGGGGGGTTGTGTGTGTGTGAGTATGTGAGTGTGTGTGTGACTATGTGTGTGTGTTCGTGTGTGTGTGGTGAGTGTGGTGGTGAAGTGATTAGCATCACTTCTTTACAAGTAGTTGACCCTAGTGTGATTCCCAATCTCTGCAGGTTGTCTGTTCGTGGCTTTGGATAAAAGTCTGCTAAATACCAGTGCCTTAACTAGGGTTAGTTGGTGTATGAGCGTGTCTGTTTGTGTGAGTGGGGCTGGTGTGTGTGTGTATGTGTGTGTGTGTACCAGTGCCTAACCTAGGGTTAGTTTGTGTGTGAGTGTGTGTGTGTGTGTGTACCAGTGCCTTACCTAGGGTTAGTCCAGCCCTTAATAAATAGTGGATCCATGGTGTGTCTGCAGTGTGATTGGCTAACAATCTCCACAGATCTCCATGATGTCACTATCCACCCAGCCAAGCACCCACACCCTCACCTCGGCCAAGGAGGAGTTACGGGTCTACAAACTCCAGATCGACTCCGTGCAGAGAGAGATCGACCGGCTCAAATCACTGGTAGGGTTGTCTGTTTCAGGTGTAGGGAGGTGTTCCTCTGTCTGTGTCACAACATTAGCTTCAAGTAGTAGAATTAAGCATGCTATAACTACAAACTATTTTTATAAGAATAAGAACACACCAAGAATTCGTCTGGCAAATTTGGAATTTTGATCTGATGACGCCATGCCCCTTAATTGATTGGTTGGTTTGATCTGATGACTTTCCAGAACATTCAGCTGGAGTCACAGGTGGAGGAGGCGGAGTCTCACTCGAGCGCACACACAGAGACGTACCAGGAGCAGGTGATGACACTCAAATCCCAACTGGATGACCTCCGCAAGGTACCTCTACGTCCTCTGTGTATACCTGTCCGGCTGTCTGTCTGTCTATGTTTTTAGAGATGTGTGTATGTGACTGTGCATTTATATCCATGCTTATAGCATAGCTGGATGAACTTGATGAAGTTAATGCACTACTGTGAGTTCTACAGATACTACTGTGAGTTCTACAGACACTGTGTGCTCTGTGTGTGTGTGTATGACAGACACTCTCCTTGTACATATTCACATTGTTGCAACCCCTGCAACGTCAATCCTCTCTGTGTTTGTTCAAGCAAATCACCCACTACGGCCAGGAGTACCAAGAGTTGCTGGCCAGTAAAATGTCTCTGGATGTGGAGATCACCGCCTACAGAGGCCTCCTGGATGGAGAGGAGACCAGGCAAGACACACACGCACACACACACACACACAGTCACACACACACACACACACACACACACACAGTCACATGACACACGACTTCAGTAAAGCTCCTGGATGGAGAGGAAACCAGGCAAGACGCACACATAGTCACATGACCTGACAAAGGCAAGTCCATCGGTCAGCCAGGGAGACCGCTAGCTGTTTAGTTTAGGTGGTGATCTGCATACGATTCTCTGCAATTTCTTCCTCACACTGAAGTCTGGAGGCGGCATGACTGTCCATATGGGGTTAGGGTTGCTGATGTGTGTGTGTGTGTGTGTGTGTGTGTGTGTGTGTGTGTGTGTGTGTGTGTGTGTGTGTGTGTGTGTGTGTTCTTCCTCAGACTGAAGTCTGGAGGCGGCGTGACTGTCCATATGTCTAAAACAGTCTCTGGAGGGGGCGGAGCTTCAGGAGCTGGTATGGGATTGGCTGCTGGAGGAGGCGGAGGAGGAGGTGGAGGCTACGGATTGGGTACATTATCTATCAGTCTTGCTTTTGATCAACCTATTTCACAGAGTCTACCCATCTGGCAATCTCTGTATGTGTATAACCTATATAATCGGCAACTAAAATACCTATTTAGAACTACAGTCATGGACAAAAATGTTGGCACCCCTGCACTTCTGTCA
Organism: Sprattus sprattus; assembly: GCF_963457725.1. Lineage (NCBI taxonomy): Eukaryota > Metazoa > Chordata > Actinopteri > Clupeiformes > Clupeidae > Sprattus > Sprattus sprattus. The sequence continues at coordinate 42,317,131 of NC_137920.1, forward strand.
GATAATGCACCACTACTCCCAGAAAAGTGTTGCAATTACAAATGTTTTTGTATTCACATGTTTATTTACTTAGTTTGCATTGGAAAAACACAAAAAATCTGAGAAATAATGCCAAATCTGACTTTATTCCACATAAAACTCAAAAAAGGGCCGGACAAAATTATTGGCACCCTTAAGAAATAATTGTATTTTAAGCATGAAATGCTCCTTTAATCTTTATTTAAACTCACCTATGGCGAGCCACAGATGCTGGTAATATAGAAATCACATTTGCAACCAGTTAAAATGGAGCAAAGTTGACTCAACCTGTGTGTTGTGTGTCTGTGTATACCGCGCTGAGCATGGGGAAAAGAAAGAAGAGCAAAGAATTGTCTGGGGATTTGAGAACCAAAATTGTAGAAAAGCATGGACAATCTCAAGGCTACAAGTCCATCTCCAGAGATCTTAATGTTCCTGTGTCCACTGTGTCGCAGTGTCATCAACAAGTTTACAGCCCATGGCATTGTCACTAACCTCCCTGGATGTGGAAGGAAGAAAAAATTGATGACAGAATGCAACAAAAGATTGTTTGAATGGTGGATAAATAACCTAGAACAACTTCCAAATAAATTCAAGCTACCCTGCAGACAAATGGTACAACGGTGTCAGCTTGCACTATCCGTCGCCATTTGAATGAAATGGGATGCTATGGTAGGAGACCCAGAGGACCCCACTGCTGACACAGAGACGTAAAAAAAAGCCAGACTTGAGTTTGACAAAACTTTCTTGGGGATGCCAAAATCATTCTGGCAGAACGTCCTGTAGATAGATGAGACCAAAGTAGAGCTCTTTTGTAAAGCAGTTTATAGACAATGAAATGAGGCCTTCAAAGAAAAGAACACGGTCCCTACAGGCTAATATAGTGGAGCTGGACCGATGTTTTGGACTTGCTTTGCTGCTTCTGGAACCTGATGCCTTGACTGTGTGCATAGCATCAGGAAATCTGAGGACTACCCAATAATTTTTGGGCGTAATGGAGGGCCCAGTGTCAGAAAGCTGGGTCTCCGTCAGAGGACATGGGTCTTCCAGCAGGACAATGACCCATATGTAGCGGATATAAAAGTACTCCCTCACGCGTTGTGTCTTTTTGGCTATCCAGCCGTTTATTCTGAAGAACAGAATCAGTGTGTCTCAGTTTCACATTCAGCTCCACACTAGTTACAGGCTACTCAAGACTGGGGCGATACACATAAAATACACAATAAGGCGAAAGTTGTAAACTGTACCTGAAGAACAGAATCAGTGTGTCTCAGTTTCACATTCAGCTCCACACTATAAAACCAAAAATGAATGATAGAAGCTTTAGCCACTACAACCACACCAGCAAGCTAACGCAACGTGGTTAGCTATCACTTTGCAGCTAAAACTAAAGAAACAAAACAAAATGGTCTCTAATATAAAATGAGAGACCTCCCGTTTGGGTTTAAATGCATCCATACTAAATTATCCCAAATACAATTACAGTTACTATTACAAATATTTAAACACATTAATCTAACTAAAGTGGAGCTCAGCATATGCGACTTACCTAGTTACAGGCTACTCAAGACTGGGGATAGTCGGTAAGAACGTGCCCCCCAAGTCTACAGAATTGCACCAATAGATGGCGCTCATGTTACATAATAAAAACTCTATCTTGCTAGCCAAATGAAAAGTTATCTTTAAATGGCAAGTGGAATTATTAACTCCGCTACACATAGCACACTTCAAAAAGTACCCAGAAATGGCAAAGACAAAGCACTGGAGAGTTCTGAAGTGTCCGAGATGAGTCCAGATCTTAATCCCATAGCACAACTGGGGCATGATCTCAAATCAGTAGTTGGGAGAAGGCACCCTTCAAATGTGAGCAACCTGGAGCAGTTGGCAAAAGAAGAGTGGTCCGAAATTCCAGTAGAGAGGTATAAGACACCTCATTAATGGTTACAGGAAGCAATTGATTTCAGATATTTGTATTTCTTTATTCTTAACCCATTATAAAGTTGAGGGTGCCAATAGTTTTGTCTGGCCCTTTTTTGAGTTTTATGTGGAATAAAGTCAGATTTGGCATTATTTCTCAGATTTTTTGTGTTTTTCCAATGCAAACTAAGTAAATAAACATGTGAATACAAAAACATTTGTAATTGCAACACTTTTCTGGGAGTAGTGGTGAAGTGCAGGGGTGCCAACATTTTTGTCCATGACTGTATGTACAGTACATGAACAACAGAACGCTAGCCCCAGCCTGCTGTGAGGGGTTAGCTAACTCCATTGGGGTATCAGCTAGCTGTCAAGGGTTAGCTAACTCCATTGGGGTATCAGCTAGCTGTTAAGGGTTAGCTAACTCCATTGGGGTATCAGCTGGCTGTTAAGGGCTAGCTAATTCCATTGGGGTATCAGCTAGCTGTTAAGGGTAAGCTAACCCCATTGGGGTATCAGCTAGGGTTAGCTGACTCCATTGGGGTATCAGCTAGCTGTAAAGGCCTAGCTAACTCCATTGGGGTATCAGCTAGCTGTTAAGGGTTAGCTAACTCCATTGGGGTATCAGCTAGGGTTAGCTAACTCCATTGGGGTATCAGCTAGCTGTTAAGGGTTAGCTAACTCCATTGGGGTATGAGCTAGCTGTTAAGGGTTAGCTAACTCCATTGGGGTATGAGCTAGCTGTTAAGGGCTAGCTAACTCCATTGGGGTATCAGCTAGCTGTTAAGGGCTAGCTAACTCATTCATATAAAACTCACTAGTGAGGTTCATGACCACCTAACCCTAACCCACCCAGCTTTGACCCTCATTGCTCTTTTCTGTCATCCCTCTCTCCTCGTCTCTACAGGTCTTGGTCTTGGAGGAGGTCTAGGAGGCGGTCTGGGAGGAGGTTTCGGAGGAGGTTTTGGCGCTGGTCTAGGAGGCGGTTTTGGCGCTGGAGGAGGCGGGTTCGGTTCAGGACTCGGAGGGGGGGGGTCTTTTGGGGGCAGCAGCTACTTCTCCTCCAGCCTGAACAGCAGCGCATGTGAGTGTAACCACGGCAACCCTTTCTGTGTGTATCAGCAGCGCATGTGAGTTTGTACCCCGGGTTAGGGTTAGTGTGGATTACCCTAACCCTACTTACTGTCAGTGTGCACCTCACTCTAACCCTAACCCTCTCAAGAACTACTAACTGTGTGTGTGTGTCTCTCTCTCAAGAACTAACTGTGAGTGTCTCTCTCTCTCTCAAGAACTACTAACTGTAAGTGTCTCTCTCTCTCTCAAGAACTACTAACTGTAAGTGTGTCTCTCTCTCAAGAACTACTAACTGTGAGTGTGTCTCTCTCTCTCAAGAACTACTAACTGTGAGTGTCTCTCTCTCTCTCAAGAACTACTAACTGTGTGTGTGTGTGTGTGTGTGTGTGTGTCTCTCTCTCACGAACTACTATCTGTGAGTGTGTCTCTCTCTCGCTCAAGAACTACTAACTGTGTGTGTGTCACGCTCTCAAGAACTACTAACTGTGAGTCTGTCTCTCTCTCAAGAACTACTAACTGTGTGTGTGCGTCTCTCTCTAGTACTACTCACTGAATAAGACACCCTTATCTCTGGAAAGTTGTGATTTTCAAAATAATTTTCTTACCAACAACAATCTTACTAATCAAAATCATGTCTGTTTTTACAGTGTCTTCCACAGTCTACTGAAGACCCGAGAAATTACTTCTATTTTATGGCTGCACCCTGACTGAATGATGCCCATCCCTCTCTCTCTCTCTCTCTGTCTGTTTCTTTCTCTACACCCCTCTCTCCGAGAGCACCTCAATAAAACATTATGACACTACTACTTTGCTGTTCAGCGTGTTGAGAGAAACACAACCACAGCTCAGTGCTTTCAGGGTTAGATCAGAATCACTCTTTACTGTCACGGAGTGACATGCGCCTTTAGGTTTAAGACTAGGCGTGAGACTAGATCAATAAATCCCCTCATCACCAAAGCATTTAGCAGCCGACTGGTGAAGGCATCGGATCAGGGACACACACACACACAGGGTCACACACACACACACAGGGACAGAAGCAGCTCTCCTTTAAATCCTACAGAGGTTATGAAAACCATGTTAAAGAATCACTAGAAAACAAATATTTAAAATATACAGCACATATTTATTCATAAGTTGAATTAGAAAAAAAAGTAGAAACCAATATGAACAACTAAGGAGTACAATAAGGAAGTACAATTTACAAAAACATTGAAATTCACCAATTCAATTTACTAGTGTTCAGAGCCATACTTTGTGTTTAAAATCCAACTAACTCAAGTCATCATTTCACCAAGCAGCCCTATAATGTGCATACACTAAGTACTGCTGTACATTACAGCCTTATTTTACAATTATTTGATGACAGCAACTGGATGTATTTCCATAAAATGTTCCCTTAAAGGCTTCCTTCTGATATACTTAGAACTGTTGTGTGTACCTTTAAAGGGTTAGGGGTAGGGACCTTTAAAGCACAATCACGACCGTATAGAGCTATCCTTCATTATATACATAGTGGCATCATTAGCACAGTTCCCAACATTGTAAAGTTGAAATTCTTTATAGTACAGCTTGTCTATTTTCTTTTTCACCAAAAATACTACAAAGAAATTAGAAGAAAATTATTCTTAATTCAATATTCCTATATTAGGATAAAATAAATAGAGGTATTATTGAGTGATGACTGATGTCCTGAAATGAAAGACTACTATGATTACATTTCAATACTAACCCCAACCCTAACCCTAGAAAATTGGCCTGAGGTAAGACTGATACGTTTGTGGGTAGTCCCAGGATCCATTTATCACATTATCTGATCCACACACACACACACACACACACAGACACACACACAGACACAGACACCTGTGTTTTAGCATTGGAACATATAGAATAAGGAGTGCGTACTTATGATTCAACCCTATCGAATAAGGAGTGCATACTTATGTTCCAACCCTAGCACGGTCTGGGAGTGTGCACGTTAGCTTGGGAGTGTGCACGCTAGTCTTGGAGTGTGCATGTTAGTTTGGGAGTGTGCACGTTAACTTGGGAGTGTGCATGTTAGTCTGGGAGTGTGCACATTAACTTGGGAGAGTGCATGTTAGTCTGGGAGTGCGCACGTTAGCTTGGGAGTGTGCACGCTAGTCTGGGAGTGCGCACGTTAGCTTGGGAGTGTGCACGCTAGTCTTGGAGTGTGCACGCTAGTCTGGGAGTGTGCACGTTAGTCTGGGAGTGCGCACGCTACACTATATCAGAAATACACACAGACCCTCTCTTGACACACACACACACACACACACCCTCTCTCTGCGCACACACACACACACAAACACACTCTCTCTCAGTGGTCGAATCTTTCCATCATGAGCTTCCGGCTGGCCTCGTAGCCCAGGAAGAGGGCGCCATTTGCAGGGAAAGTTCTCAGCATGGTGGGGGTCAGGCCTGAGTAGAGAGCCCTCACGCCTGGGGGGGGGGGGGGGGGGGGGGGGGTAAGCAATCATGTAACTCATACACAAACATACATACTGTATGGCATATGCTGCACACACATACCTGAGGCTCATTCACAATGTATAAATATGGCCACTGATAGCAATCGCCAAGTTTGGCACAGATTTCTGAATGATGCTTTTATCAGAACCACATTAAGCCTTATTGCAAATAAGATTTACAATCTATAATGTCCACTCACTGTTAGTGTTTTTACACTCACTTCTAAAACTATAAAGTTAGATGGTTAGGTCATTAGAGTAAGATGGTTAGAGTATAGAGACAGATAGTTAGGTCATTTGAGTCAGTCCCTCACCTTCTGTTCGGAATACTCCCATGAAGGTCTTGAAGAAGCCGGCCTGCTGTCCCGTCATGGACATCACCTGGATCCATTAGAGTAAGATTGTTAGAGTACACGTACACACACACACACACACACACACACACCATTAGACCATTAGAGTAAGATAGTTAGAATACACACACACACACACACACCACTAGAGTAAGATAGTCCGAGTACACACACACACACACCATTAGAGTAAGATAGTCAGAGTACACACACACACACACACACCATTAGAGTAAGATAGTCAGAGTACACACAAACACACACACACACACACACACACACACACACACACACACACACACACACACACACACACACACACACACACACACACACACACACACACACACACACACACACACACACACACACACACCATTAGAGTAAGATAGTCAGAGTACACACACACACACATACACACACCATTAGAGTAAGATCGTCAGAGTACACACACACACACACACACACACACACACACACCACAAGATTATTAGAGTAAGATAGTTATGTCTTTAGAGTTAGATAGAGTAAGACAGTTAGGTCTTTAGAGTAAGATAGAGTAAGATAGTTAGAGTATAGAGTAAGATAGTTAGGGCATTAGAGTAAGATAGTTAGACTATAGAGTAAGATAGTTAGGGCATTAGAGTAAGATAGTTAGAGTATAGAGTAAGATAGTTAGGTCATTATTAGAGTAAGATAGTTAGGTCATTATTAGAGTAAGATAATTAGGGCATTATTAGAGTAAGATAGTTAGGTCATTATTAGAGTAAGATAGTTAGATCATTAGAGTAAGAAAGTTAGGTCATTAGAGTAAGATAGTTAGAGTATAGAGTAAGATAGTTAGGTCATTAGAGTAAGATAGTTAGGGCATTAGAGTAACATAGTTATGTCAGTAGAGAAACATAGTTAGAGTATAGAGTAAGATAGTTAGGTCAGTAGAGTAAGATAGTTAGGTCATTAGAGTAAGATAGTTAGATTATAGAGTAAGATAGTTAGTTCAGTAGAGTAAGGTAGTTAGAGTACAGAGTAAGATAGTTAGAGTATAGAGTAAGATAGTTAGGTCAGTAGAGTAAGATAGGTAGAGTATAGAGTAAGATATTTAGAGTATAGAGTAAGATAGTTATAGTATAGAGTAAGATAGTTAGATCATTATTAGAGGTAGATAGTTAGGGCATTATAGATTCACACACACACACACACACACACACACACACACACACACACACACACACACACACACACACATACACACACACACACACACACCACTAGAGTAAGATAGTTAGGTCATGGACATCACCTGGATCCTTGACTTAATGCAGTCCATGGGGTAGACCACCAGCCACAGACAAGCCCCCCCAAACCCCCCACTGAACACGATAGGAGCGACACCTACCAGACAAACAGGGAGATAACACACTATCTGTTCAACGGGCACACTTTAGAGGCTCTTACATTCCGAGAGAGACAGATTACAAAAAATAATTGTATAATTGAATTGTATTATTTCCTTTTATTAGGTTTCCTATTATTAGGTATTAGTTTGATCACATGAACAAATGCTAACACATGGTTAGAACAATGTTGATAAGAACCTACCGCAGACACTAACGCTGGAGTGCTACTAATTAAGACTAGCCAACACTAGCTAACACTAGCATGGCATCAGTGCAACACTTCCTCCCAGAACTCAGAACTTAGAACTGTTTATTTGACAGCAACAATATTAGTACAATTGAAAGGATGGAATGACATACAATAAATTAGCTACATTAAATAAACATTGAAATTAGATGAGTGTATAGAAAAGTATATGATGCTGTCGGGAGAATCCTATAAGGCTACATATTGTGCCGCTGTCATAGGATCCACCCAGAATAGTTAATTGCTAGATTTTATTTGCAAAGTTAGGTTAATATAATGGGAGTTAGGTAGGGTTTACAAACAACAGATATGATCAAGTTATTATGTAACAGAAACAGTTTAGTGAGTATAAGGATTACAAATAAAATAGCTTAGTTGCAAACATAGCAATGTTCTATTGTACAACTGGCAGAGTATTTGGAAATGAGGTGGGCTTTTGAATACCGGGTTAATCCTTCTAGGCTATGTGTAGTGAGTTTGTCTGTCATGCATGTGTCTGAGTGTGTCAGTAAATATGGAATATGATGTCTAATACAATGTTTGTAGGCAGCAGTCCTGCAAATAGGAGTGTTAAGTCTACAATGGTGCCTTGTGTTATAGTCATGACAAGATGCATTTTGAGTGAACATGTTCAGGAAATAAGCAGGGAGGTTTTTGTTTAAGAACTTGTGGTAGAATTTCAGGCACTGTATTGTGTAGATATCATCTAATTTTAACTGATTTAACCGTTTGAAAATTGGCTCAGTATGGTCATTATATTTACTTTTGGTGATGATCCTCATAGCTCGTTTCTGTAGATTTACCAGACGTGCCGGATTGAGACCCATGATAGTACACCGACATGCAGATGCGGAACTATTAAAGCATTGTACATAGTTGTTAAAGTGGAATCTGGTAAAACATTTTTCATACGGTTCATTAGGCCTAGTGTGCGAGAAACTTTGTTAGCGATTTTGTCGGTGTGATGTTTCCAGCTTAGTGTCTCGTGCAAAGTTAATCCCAGAAAATTGAAACTTTCTACCTGTTCCAGGTCGAGGGTTATATTTGAGATATCTTTCTGTCTGAAATGGAAGAGCATATACTTGTTTTTTTGGACATTCAGTGAGAGTCTATTTATATTAACCCATTTGGCAACCTTCTTAAGCTCATTGTTAATGGTTTCAGACAGGGCGTCTGTATTGAGCTGGTTATTGTCTAGTTGAAATGAGCATATGGGGCTAACCAATGTGGTGTCGTCAGCATATAATATGGCACGGAAAGTTTGGCTGACTTTGTGAATGTCATTCATATAAAGCAGAAACAAAAGCGGCCCCAGTATAGAGCCTTGTGGTACTCCTGTGCTGAGTGGTAGGGGATATTGCTCCATTGAACTCTACATATTGTAGACGGTTTGTGAGATAGTCTTTAAGTAAGGGATAATGTATAGAACGCAGGTCATTGTCGGGAAAATAAGCCCCGACAGGGCGAACAGCATCCCGATCCCTGTCACGGATGCCATAATGGAATAGCTTGTTTATCAGAATGTCGTGATTAACCCATTTAAGCCGGGAAAGCATTACCGCTGTTCTACCATTAAAGCCGGGAGCGCTGTTGCGTCATTCTACCTTTAAGGCCGGGAAAGCGTTTGTGTCGTTTTTTCTGTATAAGGGGGTATTTTGCCCAAAGTGTCGGCCTCTGGGCCAATGAAATGCATCAGAATAGACATGTGATAGTGCCTCAAATGTTTTGCCATTAGTAGTTTAAAAAATATGGTTATCTGTAGTTGTTAACGATTGTTACTTGCTTAAATGTAGGTTTACTCGAGGTAAATGAAAGGGAATATGGTATCATAGAGGGCTATATTAACACTAAGCTAGCTTGCTATGTTGTTAAAACTTTCTCCAGTGAGCGAGTGTGAACGAGCGAATTATATCGACAACTCTCTATTCTTTGCATTACTATATATTCTAGTATTTCAAAACAATAATCAGTCCCTATAGAATGTTGTTTATAATCAGTTAATGCTACTGATTCCTCGTTTGACTTTATTATAGTGAATGCTTTGGTTGCCTTCCATTTCAGCCCAGCATACAGTATTTATCAGTTGATAAATAAGATGTACTTGAAATTTGTTTTGTTTTTTATTTGAATTATTCCTGTTTTTTCCCTTTGAATGGAATATTTGACACTAAACTAGTTCATCTGTATCTCAGTGATAGTATCCAAATGAGCATAAAAATATCACTGGTATGTAAAAACTACATGGACAACAAAATAGTTATAATTGCTGATCAAAATCTTATTCCCTTCTGCTCATAATACAAGTAAACAACTCAGAGGTTGACACTGTCAGGTCCATTCTCCATCCATAGTGTCCAAATGAGCATTAAATATCCCTGGTATGTAAAAACTACACGGACAACAAAATAGATGTTAATCGTATTCCCTTCTGCTCTTAATAAAACAAGTAAACAACTCAAAAGTTAAAACTTTCCCTATAAGAATTATATATTTATAATTATATACTTTATTTCACTTTGTTATATACTTTGTCATATAGCTTATTACATTTTTTTTCTACTGTTTTGTGCTGATCCTGCACTTTTACATATTTTGTTTACTTTTGAGAAGGTGTACGTAAATATTGTAAATATTTGTAAATACAAATTCCCATGAAAGCCACAGGTGTAAGCTCTCAAATACTTTTTGAATTGTGTTCCTATCTGTTACAGGGGCTGAGAAATCAGTAATGTAGTAGGCGTTGACACAATTGCTGAATTTCTAGAAAAACTTCAGGTTTTGGGGGCTTTTCTGAAATCGCCTATAGGTTTTACAGGCATTTTTTCCAGGCGCTTTAGGCCTAAATGGGTTAAGCGTGTCAAACGCCTTCGACAAATCCATAAAGACTGAGATTGGGATTTTTCCCTGGTCTAGATTATTTGCAATAGTATCAACCATTTCAAGGGACGCGGTCTCTGTCGAATGCATTCGTCGAAAGCCATACTGACTATTATTATTATTATACTTACTATTATACCGGAGACTATGATTTTCTAAGTAAGTGAATAATTGGTTGAAACAGTTTTCCCCAAGAGATGCCATGGTGATGCCAGGGTGTTGCCATGGTGACGCTCACCAATGTCTTCCTTGGCGCATCTGAAGTAGTCGGCGAAGGCAGTGCGGCTCATCTCGTAGGCCCCGAAGAAGCAGAAGTACCCGGGCACCTCTCGGGCGATGGTGGTGGTCAGACCCGTGAAGAACGCCTGCGGACCCTCCACAGTCCAGATGGACCGCACCACTGACCACACAGACCTGAGGGGGATCAGAGATAGACAGAGTCCAGATGGACCGTACCACTGACCACACAGACCTGAGGGGGGATCAGAGATAGACAGAGTCCAGATAGACCACACAGACCTGAGGGGGGTCAGAGATAGACAGGCGACACTAAAGAGAGTGACTTACTCTAATTATCTTGACCCTAACCCCACAACCATCACCTAAAGAGAGTGACTTACTGTAGTTACCTTGACCCTAACCCCACACCCATCACCTAAAGAGAGTGACTTACTGTAGTTACCTTGACCCTAACCCCACACCCATCACCTAAAGAGAGTGACTTACTCTAGTTACCTTGACCCTAACCCCACACCCATCACCTAAAGAGAGTGACTTACTGTAGTTACCTTGACCCTAACCCCACACCCATCACCTAAAGAGTGACTTACTGTAGTTACCTTGACCATAACCCCACACCCATCACCTAAAGAGAGTGACTTACTCTAGTTATCTTGACCCTAACCCCACAACCATCACCTAAAGAGAGTGACTTACTGTAGTTACTTTGACCCTAACACCACACCCATCACCTAAAGAGAGTGACTTACTCTAGTTACCTTGACCATAACCCCACACCCATCACCTAAAGAGAGTGACTTACTGTAGTTACGTTGACCCTAACCCCACACCCATCACCTAAAGAGAGTGACTTACTGTAGTTACCTTGACCCTAACCCCACACCCATCACCTAAAGAGAGTGACTTACTGTAGTTACCTTGACCCTAACCCCACACCCATCACCTAAAGAGAGTGACTTACTGTAGTTACCTTGACCCTAACCCCACAGCCATCACCTAAAGAGTGACTTACTGTAGTTACCTTGACCCTAACCCCACAACCATCACCTAAAGAGAGTGACTTACTGTAGTTACTTTGACCCTAACCCCACAACCATCACCTAAAGAGAGTGACTTACTCTAGTTACCTTGACCATAACCCCACACCCATCACCTAAAGAGAGTGACTTACTGTAGTTACGTTGACCCTAACCCCACACCCATCACCTAAAGAGAGTGACTTACTGTAGGTACCTTGACCATAACCCCACACCCATCACCTAAAGAGAGTGACTTACTCTAGTTATCTTGACCATAACCCCACACCCATCACCTAAAGAGAGTGACTTACTCTAGTTACCTTGACCATAACCCCACACCCATCACCTAATGAGAGTGACTTACTCTAGTTATCTTGACCCTAACCCCACAACCAACACCTAAAGAGAGTGACTTACTATAGTTACCTTGGACCTAACCCCACACCCATCTTCAGCTGGGAAAATCAACGCATTTCTAATCTGTGTCCATTTTGTGACATTCTGATGATTTTTAATAACAAATGCAAAGCATTTACAAAGCAAAGCATTACAGGTAAAGACCATCTCCAGGTATACAGAGACGGAAAGAGAGACTTCCTCACTTCTGAGTGACAGTGATCAGGTATACAGAGACAGAAAGAGAGACTTCCTCACTTCTGAGTGACAGTGATCAGGTATAAAGAGACAGAAAGAGAGACTACCTCACTTCTGAGTGACAGTGATCAGGTATACAGAGACAGAAAGAGAGACTACCTCACTTCTGAGTGACAGTGATCAGGTATACAGAGACAGAAAGAGAGACTTCCTCACTTCTGAGTGACAGTGATCTTGCCAGAGGCAGCCATTTCATGCATAGCCTGCAGACGACACTTGACCAGCTCAGTTGGACAGAGAACCAGCGAGGAGAAGATGGACGCCACCGACCCAGCACACGCCTTCTGGACATCACTATAGAGAGGGGATGGGAGAGTACAAGAGAGAGATGAATATAGGGGGAGAGGGAGGAGAAAGAAAGATGGAGAGAGAAAAGGAGATAGAGAGACAAGATAGAAGGGTGTGAAGAGAGGAGGTGAAGAGTGAATCGGAGGCAAGGAGAAGAATAGCACACATGAGGATAAACATATTAGCTTACATGAGGATAAACATATTAGCACACATGAGGATAAACACATCAGCACACATCAGGGTACTGTTCAGCGATGCTCGCTAAGCGGTTTAGCGAGCTATATTCCAGGCTAAAAAAAGAGAACGCCCCTTTATCGGGTTCGGTGAAGCAACTTCTGATAAATTACCATAGTAACATATCCCTTAGCACTAACCTGCTCCAGGGCAGGCTATACTAAGTTTAGCTGGCTAAACTTGCCACACCCCTGGCAAAAGGAGGGATCCCATTGACCAAGGACTAAAAGGAGTCATATTAGATAGTTTGATTAGCGTAGGGAGAGAGTTCTTTGCGATCCGCCAAGATCCATTTTCCCTTTTTTGTGCAGGCCTGTGCAAATGTGTCTAGTTTTTGTGCAGCAGTGAATAAAGTCTACCTCAGTCTACTTCACAGCATATCATTTTTGTAGAAAAGGTGGATGCATGATAAGAACAGAGAAATACACACAATATATTTTCATTGCTTCAATTTATTGAATTTCTTATTAATACATTTACATTTAGTAATTTCGCAGACGGTTTTATTCAAAGCTATTTACAAGGAACTTCAATTACTACGGAGGTGATGGGGGTCAAACCAGCAATCTATTGCATGCAATCCATGAGCTCTAACCGCTGCACCAAAGTCACATACTCAAAATCAGAAAAGATATCACGTCTTAGACAGTTTCTTATATTGCTGTCGCAGCCGCGGAAGTGTTGAATTTTGACATGATTATGGTCTTGAATTCTTCATAACGCGTTCATGGTCATATCCTGCCTTAGCGGAGAAAAAAATTAGTCTTTTTCTATTACCGTAAAAAAAAATCATGGTTTTGGTGATCGACCTTTCCTGCCTTTTGAAGCAGGACGTGCACGCGCAATTTAGCTGACGAGTTTAGCTTGGGACAACTTAACTTGACGATTAATTATCTTAGAGCACGTCGCCAGACCGGCTTGGCCTGTTCTCATTTAGCAACCTATATTATCTCATGTCGCGGGCTAAATTAATTATGTTAGCTTCAGTTGCACGCCGAACAGGGCCCAGGATAAAAATATTAGCACACATGAGGATAAACACATCAGCACACATCAGGATAAACATATTAGCATACATGAGGATAAACACATCAGCACACATCAGGATAAACATATTAGCACACATGAGGATAAACATATTAGTATACATGAGGATAAACATATTAGCATACATAAGGATAAACACATCAGCACACATCAGGATAAACACATCAGCACACATCAGGATGAACATATTAGCACACATGAGGATAAACATATTAGCACACATGAAGATAAACATATTAGCATACATGTGGCATATGCACATGATACATACAACATTGCAACCATGCAGAAGCATTAGCAGTGCTAAGGTAAATTAGCCTTCTCCGGCCAGGAGAATTAGCAGTGCTAAAGTAAATGTCGTTTTCTATTTCTTAAAAAAAAGGAGAATTTATTGTTACACCAGGTTTTATTGCTCTTAGCTTGACTGTTCTCTCCCTTGTACGTCGCTTTGGACAAAAGCGTCTGCTAAATGAGTAAATGTAAATGTCATTAGCCTTCTACGGCCAGGAGAATTAATAGTGCTAAAGTAAATTAGCCTTCTCCGACCAGGAGAATTAGCAGGGCTAAAGTACTGGCCAACTGGCTGAGCTCACCTGAGAACCTCTCTCACCTGACTGGCTGAGCTCACATCTCTCACCTGACTGGCTGAGCTCACCTGAGTGCATCTCTCACTTGACTGGCTGGGCTCACATCTCTCATCTGATTGGCTGAGCTCACCTGAGTGTGTCTCTCTCTCTCACCTGATTGGTTGAGCTCACCTGAGGGCGTGTCCATTTGGCGTGCCAGCTAACAGGCGCACCACCTCCTGACAGAACCCGTAGCTCATGAACAGCACGGAGTTCTCTGCAATGTTAGCGACCAGCGCCGGTGTTGTTCCCTGGTACAGACCACGCAGACCCACCTGAGCAGGACACACACACACACACACACACACACACACACACACACACACACACACACACACACACACACACACACACACACACACACACACACACACACACACACACACACACACACACACACACACACACACACACACACACAGGTATTTTAAATAGACTATGTCAAGGATGATATTTGAAATTCCAGGAATTGCTCACGGTCATGTCCATGAGTAACACGCCCTATTAGAATGTTCAATGGTATTATGGGTAAAGTGGAGGTTGTTGGTATTCATTAAAATTCGTGCTCGGTAAGCAGCAGACGTGTCCAAGTGTGGTCCATATTATTTAGATTCAATTCTGCAATATCTCAGTAATGTTAGAGTAAAGTAGAGATATAACATTGGCGACGAGGATTAATTTGCGTTAGCTAGTTAAAATTAACATTAAAATTACAGTTTAGTTAGTTAGTATGGAGAAATCCGGGATTCAGCATTTTGCATGCTACACTGAGCCAGCCACGCTAAGCTCAAGATGGAAGCGTTGGCTAACGTCATTCCAGCTATATGCTGATGGCAAAGGGCTCATCTTAAACGAGGATTCACCTGACGCTACGAAGCAAAGGAGACGTGAACTGCTACTTCATCTTGCTGGACCAGACGTACAGGACATTTTCTCAACTCTACCGTACACGGGTGAGCCAACCCAATACGACGAGGCAGTGAATGCTTAGCGTTAGCAAGACACGCATTTCAAAAACTGCACCAGAAGCTAGGTGAGAAAGTACAGCAATTTGCTACACGCCTGAGATAAGCTGTGAGAGACTGTGGTTACGGGGGTGATTCTGACAATCAGATAAGGGACACAATATTAAGCAAAGGAATGTCGGACTATGTGAGAAGAAAACTTTTAGAAGAGGGTCGTGGATTGACGCTAGCATCTACACTGGAAATAGCTGCCCGTTGTGAGAGCATCGATGAACAGATGGCGGACATGTGTGTGTCGACTAAACATTCCACAGACACGGTCAACCGAATTGCGCTAAAAGAAAAGAAGGGAAAGCATGGATATGGGAACGCAAAAGGTAAACCGAACAGAGACAGTAGAAATTATGGGAAATGCTACAGATGTGGGAACACTGATCATATGGGCCGTGATCCAAAATGCCCTGCACGAAGACAAACATGCCACAAGTGCCAAGGGAAAGATCATTTTGCAAAAGTATGCCGCACTAAAGGCGGGAAACCGAAACAAAGCGTGAACCAGATTGATGTACGTGAGGACTTTGCATTTGCCATTGAAAATAACCACATGCCAGAGAGACTTAACTTCTGTGTTGGGGGAGTAAATATAAAAATGCTGATTGACTCTGGCGCAACAAGTAATGTGATGGGAGAAGATGCATGGGAAAAGTTGAAAGCAGAAAACATTAAGTGCCATTCCTATGTGCCTAAGACAGAGAGGAAACTTTACTCATATGCTTCTAATCAGCCATTAGCAGTCAAAGGGGCATTCACGTGTGGGGTGTCCATAGGAAAAAATACGGAACAAGCTGAGTTTATCGTAGTCAGGGGAAGTGGTGAACCGCTGCTAGGAAAAGAGACAGCAATGAGACTGGGGGTGCTAAGAATAGGTGCCAACATTGCTGCCATCACAGACATCAAACAAACACTCCAGCAGCAGTACCGGTCGGGAAACTGAAAACAAGACAGGTCAGTCTACACATAAACCCAGAGGTGAAACCAGTAGCCCAGCCACTCAGGCGCATTCCATTCCACCTTAGGGGGGCAGTAGAGTCCAGAATTAAAGAATTGGTGGACTTGAACATCATTGAGCCGGTAAATGGACCCACCCCATGGGTGAATCCGGTTGTGATTGTCCCAAAACCAGGGAATGATGTCCGACTTTGCTTGGATATGAGACGGGCCAATGAGGCCATAGTGAGGGAACGCTTTCCGATCCCCACAGTGGCTGAGCTACTTCAAGGCATGAATGGCTCAATCATATTCAGCAAGTTAGATTTAAAATGGGGCTACCATCAACTTGAACTGACTCCTGATTCACGTGACATCACCACATTTGCTGTGCACAACGGAGTGTACAGGTACAAAAGATGTTTGTTGTTTGGTGTGTCCTCCGCCAGTGAACAATATCAACATGAGATAGCCAGTGCATTAGCTGGTATTGAAGGGGTGGAGAACATCTCTGATGATGTGATCATACATGTGTCTGACCAAGAGACTCACAACAAACGGCTGCACGCAGTCATGGAAAGACTCAGAGACACAGGATTGGCGTTGAATCCAGAAAAATGCCAGTTCAACATGGACAGGTTGATTTTTAAGGGCATTCTGCTGTCGGAAAAAGGCATTGGCCCAACAGAGCAGAGAGTGCGAGCTGTGACAGAAGCAAGGGAGCCGGAGACCGCCACAGAGGTGCGTAGCTTCCTTGGGCTCATTGGATACAGCAGCCGCTTTATCCCACAGTTTGCAACTCTGTCAGAGCCAATGAGGCGCCTGACCAGGAAAGACATACCTTTTGATTTTGGACCGGAGCAGAAGAAAGCATTCAGCGCTCTCAAAGCAGCCCTTGCAAAAGCATCCACCCTTGCTTACTTGGACAAAGAGGCACCCACCCAGGTAATAGCGGATGCAAGCCCTGTGGGGTTAGGTGCAGTCTTAGTGCAGAACCAGAAGGGAATCCAGGTCCCTGTGTGCTATGTTAGCCGTAGCCAGGGGCGGAGATCCCGGGGGGGACGGGGGGACACGTCCCCCCCTCGCATAACGTTGTCCCCCCCCCCCCCCCCCCCAAACAAAATTGAAAAAAATAAATATATCAGTATTATTTTCAGGTTACCGGAGTCGGGATGCGAACCCGGGTCGCTGGCGTAGTAGCCACCACTACAGTGTGCTATTGATTCTACAGTCTCAAAATATAAACAAATAAGAAAATAATAAATACGAATATGCGACCCGGTGTGCTTTTGATTTTACAGTCTCAGGATTTAAACAAATAAAACAATAATAAATACGAATATGTCTACATTCATTGTTTCCATCAGGTCCGCTTCACCTTCACTGCCACGGATGCCAAATAGTCGCTAGACCTGACCCGCCTGAACCACTGAGCAGTGGCGGCTCGTCCATAAGGGCGATTGGGGCGACGCACTGCCTATGGGAAAAGGAAGAAAATAAAAAAATAAAAAATGATAATTCCTGATGTATAAATTCAATTGCACGACTACATGTAAATGTAAATTTCATATTTTTTTTCTGTCGGATTCTACCCCTAGACCGTCTGATATGCCTCTGTATGTCTTTGTCGAATCAGGTAACAGTCATTCAGTCAGCCTAGAGTCGTGATTCAAATGGCCCCGCCCCTTCAGGGCGAT
Organism: Sprattus sprattus; assembly: GCF_963457725.1. Taxonomy (NCBI): domain Eukaryota; kingdom Metazoa; phylum Chordata; class Actinopteri; order Clupeiformes; family Clupeidae; genus Sprattus; species Sprattus sprattus. Next base: position 42,335,266 of record NC_137920.1, read on the forward strand.
CTTGGACGAAATGAAAATCGCCCCAGACCTCTCCCATTGACTCCCATGTTAAATGCGTTTTTTTCACAAAACAGAGCTCTCAATGCATTCTCTATGGCTTCCGGGAGGGCTCGCCCCTCCAAGTCTAGTCATAAGTAAGCGACGCAAAAGCCTATGGTAAAATGCAATGAGGACATCACACAGCTTCGACAAAGGCATGTCAAGATGGCACCTGTTCAGCACAACAACTCATCCGCTCTTTGACAGAAACTTCTTTTTAGTCAGCGTAATATTGAAGATAAAGTGACCAAAAAACACTAGACCAAAAGTATCCATTCAACAGTTTTCTACAAAGGGAGGGAAATTGGAACAAAAGAAAATCGCGGTCGTGAAGTGGCTAACGCGGTCTGTATACCACTGTCACTTTTCATAGGTTTCACAGTGTGAACTAACTTTAAATAATGTTTTATGTGATGACTTATTTTGCTTTTGTAAGCCAATACTTTCAAGATCAGTCAATAAATATCGTTGGTTTTGACGTAAGTTGCCCCCTTCTTTATGTTGTTAGTGGACATATCATGTGTCCTGTTCAGCTAGGTTACATCATACAACATTTGAGACGTGTGGATAATGAAAAAGTGGCATCATTTAATGTGGAGCCACATCATGTTTGCTTATGAAGGCTCCTGAATGTAACCTTCTTCCATAGCGTTCCACTTGTATCTTGCTACTCTAGCTATGTAGAAAGAGGGGAGATATTACTGTTGGTTGCTGCCAATAGTGGACAAAAAGGTTTTGCTGTATGAGTAAATCGGATAACTTAATGTACCTACTGAATAGGTCGCCTTAATCATTATCAAAAAAATTGCCCCCCCTGAGAATTTTTTCAGGAGCCGCCACTGCCACTGAGGCCTACACCGCTACCTGATGGACCCTGGTGGGACGTCGCAGTCGACCTACTGGGACCTCTTCCGTCCAATCACTCAATTCTAGTGGTAGTAGACTACTTTAGCCGATATTATGAGTATGATGTCATGACCACCACCACAGCAGAGAAAGTCATAGACAGTCTGGAATCCATGTTCAGCAGACACGGATTGCCAGTCACATGTAAATCTGACAATGGTCCAAAGTTCCGTTCCGAGCAATTCAGACTGTTCTGTGAGGAAAATGGCATTACACACTTGAAAACTACACCAAAATTATGCTCAGGCCAACGGAGAAATTGAGCGTCAGAATGCATCACTCATGAAAAGAATCAGGATTGCTCAATCAGATGGACTAGAAACTGAGAAAGTATGCTACAGTCTACAGGAGCATCAGCCATCCAACGACAGGTAAAAGCCCTGCTGAATTGCTCTTCAACCGAAAAATAAGAGGAAAACTACCTGAACTGATTGAAATACACGCTGATCAGGAAGTATGTGATCGTGACAGAGAACAAAAGGCAAAGAGCAAGCTGTATGCAGATACTCGCAGAGGAGCACAGCCATCAGAGGTCAGTGTAGGTGACACTGTGCTCTTGCGACAAGACAAAACTGACAAATTCTCCACCACATTCAATGCACCACACAAGATCATCAGCAAGACAGAAAGTGGAATCGCCAACCGGAGCGAGGTATGCAAGAAACACCACTTTCGTGAAGAAATACGAAGAAAATGGATTGAAACAAGGAACATTCCAAGAATAGGGGGAAATACAGGAAGCTGAGGATGACGCAGGAACCAGCGAGGCGACAGAAGAACACACACACACCACTGACACTCAGAGTCCACAAACCAAAAACAAAGACGACACACAGATAGAAACACACATGCCATCCAGGCCACAAAGGGTCAAACGAACACCCAAGGGGTTGCTGATTTAATTCTTGAATAATTTAAAAACTAAAAAGAGCTTTTTCACATTTTACATGAGTTAAAATCTATAGGTAGATATACAGGATGTGTTTGATATCTTGTAATAGAAAAAAATATTACAGTTCATAATTTTGAAGGTTTCTTAAATGAAAGCAATATGTTTACTAAGCAATTAAGTGATTTTGATAGCTTAAGCAATAAGCATCTTACTTCGTGGTGAAGTTATGTTACAAATCTGACTGCCCAGGAAGTTTATGATTTCAGAATTCCTGGAATGTGAAGAATAATCTTGAGTTTTATTTTCTGTAACTGAAAGAGTTTAATTGACCGATCGCCAGGGCTCCGCCCCCTAGTTATTGTTGCTACGTCCGACACAATTCACGGAACTGTCCACCTGAAAGCCATGGCGAGTACGGGTACAAACGCTATAACTGTCAGTATGAGTGGTGATTTTTGGAGTAATACCTCCGCGATATCCTCCAGATCAAGCCAAAAGGGACTGCAATATGCAGTGGAAGGATATATCCAAAATATTAAGATCAACAACGAAGTGGACACAACAATAATTGAAGCAAAGGCATACAGGTCTCAATAAAAAAAATAAAAAATTGAAACCCTACGACCTCTTCATTGAAATGCAACCAGTACAACCTTGTAGACTAGTCATGTTATTTCACCACTGGGTAAGATCTGTATATGGTATTTCAAGCTAGCTAATAACCTCCAAAAGATTATTTATTCTTATTATGTATTCCGTCTCTGGCGAGAGACTGGAGGTATGTAGCTAGCTAGGATGGTGACTATTAGCTAGCGATGTTGATGTTACCGTCAGTAAAACCTTTTTTTAAATTGCACTCTGAGCTATCAAAGATGGCGATTGCGAACGCCAGCAGCATACATACAAAGTGTTCGTTAAAAGTTCTGTTCAATGTTGTATCAAGCATAAATACAAAGTGTTTGTTAAAAGTTCGGTTCAATGCTGGCGTTTGCTTTCGATAGCTACGACAGCTCTGCCTGCAATTACACAGACAGTACATTGACATTTAGACGGTCACATACATGAACATTTAAATGTTTAACATGAACACTTTAGTTGGAGAGACTAGTTTAAGTTCTTTTACTGGTAATAATACAAGTATTCATGAACCATAACGGTTTGGGGATTTTCTCTCTCAACTAGATAGTTAGCCATCAAACCTAGCGATAGCTGGCTGCCAGCAAGCAGCTTAATTTACTTTGGAGCCGACATATGTGTATTTTGCGATATATTGAGTTGGGCGTGGGGTGACCACACTGTTTAATACACAGCTGGCACCTTTGCGCCTGTGTTTTGTGCTTTGGGGAAGCGGGGAAAAACGACATATCCCTCTAATCTCTCAGGGTACCTTATGTCATACCACAAGTCCCGTAGGCACACTGTTTAACCATGCTGCTCAGACCTCAAAGTTGTCGGACTCTCTTCTCTTAGTAGCGGTTGCTAAGGTACAATTGGACAAGGGCCGTTCTAGGGAGGAGTTTCGCGATCGGTCAATTCTAAGAAAAGGGGGGATGTCATGTCCATGAGTAACACGCCCTATTAGAATGTTCAATGGTATTATGGGTAAGGTGGAGTTTGTTGGTATTCATTAAAATTCGTGCTCGGTAAGCAGCAGACGTGTCCAAGTGTGGTCCATATTATTTAGATTCAATTCTGCAATATCTCAGTAATGCTAGAGTAAAGTAGAGATATAACACTCACTTTTCTAACATACCACCTATCTGCAACTGCCCACTACTCGCCACACAAAATCATGCTTTCAATCACATTTAAAAACACACACCAGACTTACAACCACACGTTTACAATCACATTTAAAAACACACGCCAAGCTTACAACCACACTGAAAATCCCTCTTTCAGACACACGCATGCACACGCACACACACACACACACACACACACAGACTCACCTGTCGATAGGTAGATGTAAAACAGTCCAGAAATCCACGGTACAGTGTTGGAAAGGTCTGCATCTTCACTTTGGCTGTATCCAGGGGCTGTCCACTAAACACACATGCTGTACCACCTAACACACACACACACACACACACACACACACACACACACACACACACACACACACACACACACACACACACACACACACAGGAGAAGCATATATGATATTGGCAGTTATTTGCCAGCCACATTACTGCAAAGGGGACATGGCTAAACGCCAAGGCCCGACATATTTAGACCAGCCCCCACCACCCCACACAGATATTGAAACAAACTATTGCCATTGATGCCCTTACTGTATTGCCAAAACAAATGTCAGTTTCATACATGTTGACCGTGTCAGACACGTACCTACTGCACCAGCAGTCAGGTCTATGATGGCTTGGACCGCGGGATGGGGTGCCATGGCAAAGGAGTTCAAGATTAAAATTCCTGCCGGGAGGGGGTCAGATTTCAGTGTGCAACATTAACAAGCATCTTATTCACAGTCCACATAACTTTATTAAAATGCTTCAATTAAAACAGTTTTTTGTTCTCGCTAACACAAGCGCATATTTCCACGCGGACTGGTACACTAGGTAAATTGCATCTGACACAAATCCCAGAGGAAATGTAAACTTTTGCCAGGCCGGTGTGGTCCAAGGGTTGCTTGGATCATCACTTCTATTCAACTGATATCCTCTGAGATTTCAATGAGACTAAATCAACAGTATGGCAACAACAATAACTCACATGCAAGGACAGGGCAAGACTTAAAAGGTTGACTCAAAACGGTCTTGGTCATTCATGTATTAATTCGTTTCTTTGTGAAGTGCCGATAAGTAACTGAGATTCCAAGTCCTGAATGAATCTGTAATTAGCAAGAAGCCCATATAATTTATACATACACCATATAACCTGAATATTATATATATAATACGCAGTTTACTTGATTACACAAACTTACAAATTAGCACTGTCCGCGGGCGTAACGATAGTGCCGAAAACCTGTAAACATCCGCGTTAGCTAAACACGTGTGTGTTACAAAACAGCAACAATTACATGATTCTCGATAACACCTCGGGGTTTCTCGTTACCACAAAACCTGTTTGACTTTTGTGTAGATTCGTGCATATTTGAAACGTTTCTGAGTAACAACACTGTTAACAGAATAAGAAAACACAGGATCACAACTAGCCTGGGATGCTAACCCAGTAAGGTTGGGTCATGTTGCATCATAGAGCTGTTCCATTCATTTACAAAACAAGTGATTATGACCTTAAACGGCGAAAAACAAACCTTTTCTCGATTCGGATCACCGTCGTAGTCTTTTGTTGCACAGTTGTATAAATTAGTAGTAGACGAATAGTTACTTCAATTCAGGTGAAAGTTGGGGTACCGTGATGGGAGGACAGAATGCTGCCGACAGCTCCTCGCATCATACGGTAGCAATGCCAGTTAGAGGTGACATACAATCTCTATGCCATTTGATTTGCGATTGATGTATTTTTGTATTGGCCAAGCTGTCCTGAGCATCACCTTAATTTTAATCGACGTGATGTGAACTAATGTGAAATCTAGTTAAATCTAGAAGTCAGCTACCAAACCACATCTGAATATAAAACGTAGCTGAAAACGAGAAGGTGTATTTCGCGAAGGGATGGATATAATTTGCATGCATTAAATATAGCAGTGTTTTATTGTTGTTGCCGCTCTGTTTTAAAAAAATGCGTTTTTTAAAGTTAATACAGTAAGTATGTACTTCACTTTTCGAGTACGGGTTTGTGCAATTTAGGAACTATTTTACCGGTCTTCTTAGGAAGCACGGACATCTTATTGGGTTGCGCACATCGGAGGCATTTTTGAAGCAGTTTAGGGCCTGTCGGGTCTCTGTAACGTTAAGACTGTTGCTAGTTTTCGGGGTGACCGTCATGTACCGAAAGTTAATTCCCTCGTATCAAGGTTATAAATTGTTCGTTTTTGCCCAGCTTATTCATCAACGTCCACAGAAATGCGTGTTCAAGTAAGTAATTTTAAGATGCTCGTTTGCGTAAGGCTTGCGGTTTCTGCATGGATAAGGGCGAAGGATAGTCAAGGTTGTTGACACCAAATTGGCGTTAGCTGATTTAACCAGCTCACATGTCAATGATGGGGAAAGTATGACCTGTATATTTACCTCTGTGGCTTCATTGGCTTTGTATTTAGTCGTTATTGAGAGTGACTCTTCGTTTTAAGAACAGCAACAACATTTTAACCCATTTCGAATATACCCTAGCTAGCTGATATGACTCTTAGTGCCATTGCTAACAGTAGATTACCCAGTTAAAGTTAGTTGTTAAATTGTTGAGGTAGCTAACTAACGTTAGATAAGCTAACGTTAGCTGGCTTAATGTCAGATTACCCATGTTTGAGTGCATTACCTCATTTATCTTAATAACTTATCTTATAACACCACTACCTGACAGTACCCTGGGGCACCAGCGAAACATGGGAAAGCACACACTGACACTCCAGCGTTCTCCGCTAGCTGCTGGGAAAAAGAAAACGTTGAACAGAAGACAGTTGGGATCTAACGTAGACTTTACTGCAACCCATTTTGTATTCACAAGTCCCTAAGTCATTTGTAGTCCCAAAGTGACTTCTTTTTGGCCATTGACCCTTTTTGATCCTTTTGGGGTGCCTCACCATAAATCAGTTCAGTGATGACTTAAGGCTGATTCATGCTTCCTTACGTAAGCGTAAGCGCAAGCGCAAGAGGCCGCGCAAGCCCCTTGCGCGACTTCTTACGTCTTGCGTGCGTCGGCCCCTTTTTCTAGACTTGCGTCATTTTTTACGTAAGCCCTTACGCGAGCCTCGCAGCCTGCATTCTATCAACGAATGATACGAGATGAGGTTACTAAAATATTCTGCATGTCTACTCAGTTTTACAGTGCTTCCCAAGTAAAGGTTTGAAAATAACTTCAAGCTTCAGACTTTCTGTTAGGGAACCTGTTATCTATCTGCAGAGCAAATGTCAGGCTCATACAAAAACATTAACGTGAATTACTTGATGCTAATACCTAGCGCGGTGTCTATAGGATTTTCCATATACGTTAGCATTAAGCTAACGTATTTTCTACCACAGTTAAACATGCAATACTATGTGATTGTTTTTAGAAAACGAATGTTACGTGATGAGATTACTCAAATGTAGTCTGCATGTCTGCTCAGTTTAACAGTGCTACCCAAGCAAAGGTTTGAAAAGAACTTCAAGCTTCAGACTTTCTGTTAGGGACACAGCTTTCTATCTGCCAGGCAAATGGCAGGCTCATGACAACACGCGCAACCTTTGGGAGCATGAACTGCACCGAGTAAATTTTGCGCAACCGTTAACCCCCAACGCTGTAGCATGCAGCCGCCTTTAAGGCTGATTCATGCTTCCTTACGTAAGCGTAAGCGCAAGCGCAAGAGGCCGCGCAAGCCCCTTGCGCGACCCTTGCGCGACTTCTTACGTCTTGCGTGCGTCGGCCCCTTTTTCTAGACTTGCGTCATTTTTTACGTAAGCCCTTACGCGAGCCTCGCAGCCTGCATTCTATCAACGAATGATACGAGATGAGGTTACTAAAATATTCTGCATGTCTACTCAGTTTTACAGTGCTTCCCAAGTAAAGGTTTGAAAAGAACTTCAAGCTTCAGACTTTCTGTTAGGGAACCTGTTATCTATCTGCAGAGCAAATGTCAGGCTCATACAAAAACATTAACGTGAATTACTTGATGCTAATACCTAGCGCGGTGTCTATAGGATTTTCCATATACGTTAGCATTAAGCTAACGTATTTTCTACCACAGTTAAACATGCAATACTATGTGATTGTTTTTAGAAAACGAATGTTACGTGATGAGATTACTCAAATGTAGTCTGCATGTCTGCTCAGTTTAACAGTGCTACCCAAGCAAAGGTTTGAGAAGAACTTCAAGCTTCAGACTTTCTGTTAGGGAACCAGCTTTCTATCTGCCAGGCAAATGGCAGGCTCATGACAACACGCGCAACCTTTGGGAGCATGAACTGCACCGAGTAAATTTTGCGCAACCGTTAACCCCCAACGCTGTAGCATGCAGCCGCCTTTAAGGCTGATTCATGCTTCCTTACGTAAGCGTAAGCGCAAGCGCAAGAGGCCGCGCAAGCCCCTTGCGCGACCCTTGCGCGACTTCTTACGTCTTGCGTGCGTCGGCCCCTTTTTCTAGACTTGCGTCATTTTTTACGTAAGCCCTTACGCGAGCCTCGCAGCCTGCATTCTATCAACGAATGATACGAGATGAGGTTACTAAAATATTCTGCATGTCTACTCAGTTTTACAGTGCTTCCCAAGTAAAGGTTTGAAAAGAACTTCAAGCTTCAGACTTTCTGTTAGGGAACCTGTTATCTATCTGCAGAGCAAATGTCAGGCTCATACAAAAACATTAACGTGAATTACTTGATGCTAATACCTAGCGCGGTGTCTATAGGATTTTCCATATACGTTAGCATTAAGCTAACGTATTTTCTACCACAGTTAAACATGCAATACTATGTGATTGTTTTTAGAAAACGAATGTTACGTGATGAGATTACTCAAATGTAGTCTGCATGTCTGCTCAGTTTAACAGTGCTACCCAAGCAAAGGTTTGAAAAGAACTTCAAGCTTCAGACTTTCTGTTAGGGACACAGCTTTCTATCTGCCAGGCAAATGGCAGGCTCATGACAACACGCGCAACCTTTGGGAGCATGAACTGCACCGAGTAAATTTTGCGCAACCTTTAACCCCCAACGCTGTAGCATGCAGCCGCCTTTAGACACAAAAACGTTCGGGGATATCTTGAAATGTAACCCTTTGCAAACGGGGAGAAATTGACTAACTTCAAGGATGACCAGGATGAATAAATCTGTTGTTGTTCTTTATCCTCCATGTATACTCACTATCAGGGATACAAACTCTAATGTTTGACACAAATTTTCCAGAGTCATACAAAAACCATATAATGTGAAGTGCAAACATATTACAAATCACGCGCGCACATACACATGTACAACAGAGCCACTACAGACCACTGAGAACAGATAAATATCACAGAGAATAACAGGCCAGATTAAAGAGGTTTGTCTGGCAGCCATGAAACTAATTAAAGCATGTGAAAGTCTAGGGAAAGAATAGGGTCGCCTCGAGCTGGTTTGGTGAAAGTCTGGTGTGGTTGTGATGGTGATGTGTTGTCTGGTGGGGTTGTGATGGTGATGTGTTGTGGTCCTCTCTCCTCCTGAAGGGCAGCACTCCCATCCTGCAGTCGAGCTCTCAGCTCCAGCCAGTCCTCTCAGGGTGATGGAGGCCCTCGGAGGCCTCCAGAGACTGCTGCCACGGAGACTGCTGCCACGGAGATGACTGGCAGCCAGAGCCAGGTTAAGGTGAAGGAAGCTAAAGGGGTGAGTGTGGAGGCCACAGGAGTTAAGATGGGCGACAGCGAGGCTGCAGCACCTGCAGGTCACCCCCAGATCCATGCTGCTCCGCAGGAAGTGGCTGCCCCCCCTCAGGAAGTGGCTGCTGCTCCGCAGGAAGTGGCTGCTGCTCAGGAAGTGGCTGCTGCTCAGGAAGTGGCTGCTGCTCAGGAAGTGGTTGCTGCTCAGGAAGTGGTTGCTGATCCACAGGAAGTGGCTGCTGCTCCTCAGGAAGTGGCTGCTGCTCCTCAGGTAGTGGCTGCTGCTCCTCAGGTAGTGGCTGCTGCTCCTCAGGAAGTGGCTGCTGCTCCTCAGGTAGTGGCTGCTGCTCCTCAGGTAGTGGCTGCTGCTCCACAGGTAGGGGCGGCTGCTCCACAGGAAGTGGCTGCCCCTCAGGAAGTGGTTGCTGCTCCACAGGAAGTGGCTGCTGCTCCTCAAGAAGTGGCTGCTGCTCCACAGGAAGTGGCTGCTGCTTCACAGGATGTGGCTGCCCCCTCTCAGGAAGTGGCTGCCGCTCCTCAGGAAGTGGCTGCTGCTCCTCAGGAAGTGGTTGCTGCTCCTCAGGAAGTGGTTGCTGCTCCTCAGGAAGTGGTTGCTGCTCCACAGGAAGTGGCTGCCCCCTCTCAGGAAGTGGCTGCTGCTCCTCAGGAAGTGGCTGCTGCTCCACAGGAAGTGGCTGCTCCGAAGGAAGTGGCTGCCCCCCCTCAGGAAGTGGCTGCTGCTCCTCAGGAAGTGGCTGCTGCTCCTCAGGAAGTGGCTGCTGCCCCTCAGGAAGTGGCTGCTGCTCCTCAGGAAGTGGTTGCTGCTCCACATGAAGTGGCTGCTGCTCCTCAAGAAGTGGCTGCTGCTCCACAGGAAGTGGCTGCTGCTTCACAGGAAGTGGCTGCCCCCTCTCAGGAAGTGGCTGCTGCTCCTCAGGAAGTGGTTGCTGCTCCTCAGGAAGTGGTTGCTGCTCCTCAGGAAGTGGTTGCTGCTCCACAGGAAGTGGCTGCCCCCTCTCAGGAAGTGGCTGCTGCTCCTCAGGAAGTGGCTGCTGCTCCTCAGGAAGTGGCTGCTGCTCCACAGGAAGTGGCTGCCCTCCCTCAGGAAGTGGCTGCTCCGAAGGAAGTGGCTGCCCCCCCTCAGGAAGTGGCTGCTGCTCCTCAGGAAGTGGCTGCTGCCCCTCAGGAAGTGGCTGCTGCTCCTCAGGAAGTGGTTGCCCTCCCTCAGGAAGTGGCTGCTGCTTCTCAGGAAGTGGTTGCTGCTCCACAGGAAGTGGCTGCTGCTCCACAGGAAGTGGTTGCTGCTCCACAGGAAGTGGCTGCTGCTCCACAGGAAGTGGCTGCTGCTCCACAGGAAGTGGCTGCTGCTCCTCAGGAAGTGGCTGCTGCTCCACAGGAAGTGTCTGCTCCCCCACAGGAAGTGGCTGCCTCAGAGGCCCGTGCTGCTCTGGCGGAGGGCAGGGGCGATGGAGAGCTGCCTAAAGGAGGGAAGAAGAGTCTTCTGGAGTTACTGGGTGCCATGAAGGTAGATGTGACGACTAAGAGGAAAGTCAGGACGCCACGCCCTCCTCCTCAGTTTGAGCAGCCAATGAGGACCAAACCAACAATGACTGTCGCCACGGAAACAACCAAGGGAATGTTCCAGCAAGCCGCAGCAGCAGCAGCAGGGGAGAACAGCATGAAGAGGTGAGAAGCACACACACTCGCACTCACACACTCTCACACACACACACACACACACACACTCGCACACACACTCGCACTCGCATTCACACACACACACACACACACACACACTCACACACACACACACACACACTCACACTCACACTCTTACTAACACTTGCACTCACACTCGCACACTCACGCTCACTCATTCCACAGGATACATTGTAATTAAGCAATAAGGTTCGAGAGGCAGTACTGTATCGTCAATAATGTACTTGTTCGAGGGTGTTGTTAGGCCCGACGCGCAGCGACATTATAAATATTAAGTACAATTAAATGATAAACAGTAAGCTGCCTTTCAGCCCAAAAAAGTTCTAGCCACCAAACATTGTGTATCGCATATCAGAAGCCTAGAGAAAATAGTCCCCCTTTGTGTGGCTGTTGCTATGCAACAGACAAACAGCATTGGGAAGGTACATCACGTCTGTTAACCTAGAACCAAGTTTGTTGATGATTAGCTAGGAGATCGACATTGATCTTGCACCATTTTATTCATTCACATTGCTCATTTTATAAATTTGCCATTAAAATAACAAAAACGACAATGGGACACTTTCAACTTTGTTAATTTTCGTTAATATTGATTTGGATATCGCCACTAACTCTGAGGGAGGCATGTGAGAGCAACGTTATACTTATTAGCAGCGAGGCTAGCTAGCTACTATGTGTTTCAATGGATTTTTGGTCTAAGCGTTAGCACCAACCTACAAATAATATTCGAGAGCTATAGTCAAGACCTACAATACTCTACAACATTCGTGTAGCACATTAACAACTAACCGAGTCAATGTAGACATATAAAAAGTCGTGTAGATAGCTTAATTCACATAACATTTCCCACTATCAGGCTCCCAAGACGCAGCCATCTTGGTTCGATTTCGAATCTACTGTTATTTCGAGTGCGTACTGATAAGGAACGCTCAGGTAAATGTAAACAGGTCGTACAGTACCTTTATCGCTGATTAAAGCACACCCCGTGACTCACTCTCAACCAATCAGAATGCTTGATTTCATCTACCTGTGTTATAATGTACAGAAATCTACAGTCCTAATGTACACTTTTACTTTTTTGATGATTGAAAACCCTTTTTCGTCTTTGACCCATGTGCATTTGGGTGTTTGGTTGTCGTGTGTGTGTGTACTTGTACGTGTGTGTGTGTGTTCTTTCTACAGAGGAGCAGGCTTGGCCCCTGAGTTAGTTGCTGCGGCAACAGCAGCAGCTTCAACACTCCCTAATCGTGGCCAGGCAACCTCAGAGTTGCTACGACAACTGAGACGCCATGAAGCCCAGGCAGAGAGCCAGCAGCGAGGGGGAGAAAGCATCAGGTGTGTTTGTGCGTGTGCGTGTGTGTGCGTGTGTGTGCGTGCGTGTGCGTGAGTGTGTGCGTGTGCATCAGGGTGGGAAATTTACATATTTTTTAGGGGGCAATTTTTGCCCCCACTTACTGAAATCCAGGGGCATTTCACAAAAAATTGGGGGCACTTTTAGAAACTTGTGAAAAACGTTTAACCTTTGTTCAAAATAATAAACACACTTATTTAGGCTTAAAGCAGCTATACGGAATTCTGTTCCAAAACTAGTACGCTAACTACCTAAAAGGCATGCAAAAACCTTGCAAACACCACCAACAGCCCAGCTGACACTAATAGAAGCTTGCCAACACACTAACTGGTGTCTTTGCAGTATACCTGGCGTCATGCATGTGCAAGCTTTTCTTCCATTTTTGCAGGGTGTTCCAGCCCGTTACACAGAATAGGGCATATCTTGGATGGCTAGTGGGAAAGACACAGGTCTTGATCTGTCCTTCACATGACCATATGCGATCAAAATTAATTAGAGGATGGTACCAAAACCAGTTGCCTATAGAACCATACCTCAAAAAGTGTCAAATTGTTGCATAGTGTTACTTTAAAGTATATGAACAATTGTCATCAAATGGCAATAATAAGACTATTAGGCTTTAGTCTACAAATTCAAAGTGTTTTCTTTTTTTGAACAAAAACCAAACAGACAACCTAAATTAGACAATCATATTCACGTTTATTCTTATTTCTTTGTGGTTATGAGTTGTTATTACTACATTTCATTATTCAACTATTAACAATCGTTTTTTTCTTTTATTATATTTATGGATTTTTGTGTTACCTTTAATCATGTTGTACCTACCATAGTAGGCCTACAGGAAATACAGTTAAGACTAGTAAGCTAGCTTGCAAGCAAGCCTTTGTAGTTAACGCTGAAACGCACTATCAAAGATGGCTAACGTTAGCTAACTAACATTAAACTAGCTTAACCGAACTAAATCATTTCTAAAAGTATTATTACCAGTTATCATTCACCATAGGCGATGGCGTGATGCTTGGCGCCTGGTGACGAAAGGCCATGTATTTCTGTATGTTTTCGCTCCCTTTGATGAAGTCAGCAGAAGAGTTTGCCTGTGCTGGATTTACAACGACTTGGGCAACTCGTTGTCTACAAGTCCGACATGCCTTGGGAAAAAAAATCAGGTGTTTTTCTCGTCGTCATCCTCCACCCCAGGCCAATCTAACTTTATTTTTTGACAGTTGCTGGGTGTGTGAATCTTTTAAAAATCGAGATGGTGACGGAGACTATGCTGATCCTCGTTTCTCCTCACTCTCGCAGTCACAGGTCTGATTAGGAAGCGCTCCAAATATGTTTTGTTAGAACGTTCGGTTCTTCACGCAACAATGAGTCAAGGCGAAAATCAAAACATTTAATGGCAACTGACCGGCTACAATGTTTGACACGTTCATCAAATTATTATTACACGAAATTATGGGGGCATTTTTTGCCCCTCTCCTAGTAATTTTAGGGGCAAAACTATATTTTTTAGGGGCAGTTTTGCCCTTTGCCCTCGTTAATTTCCGACGCTGGTGTGCATGTGCGTGAGTCACAGACAGACTATGTGTTTGTGTATGATCATTTTTGCGGCTGTGTGAACCTGTACAACTGAGAGTTTGTGCGTGCGTGTGTGCGTGAGTGAGTGAGACTTTGTGTTTAATACAGTGTTAATTTTGTTAACGAAAAGTTTGACGAAAAATATGCGTTAACAACCTTTTTACCATGACTTAACCCTTTCATGTATGAATTATGAAAAAAATGATTTTTTGGGGATTGATTTATTTTCTTACTCAAAATGAACCTAAACTTCAAATTTGTTTTGAATTTTTTTTAAATATGGTATATTAAGAATATATTTTACTGTCCACATACGTGGACACCATGCAACAAAGGGATGGTAACAAATATATACCCAAGGTTGAAAATCATTATTTTCATTTTCATTATTTTCAATTTAGTCAATATTTATGTTGATATGTTTGATATATGATTGTTTCTTTAATTTGAACAAAGCAAATAAAAAAAAATAGCAGGTTATATAATTAGATTTAATGTCATCCGATTCCTCTAATGCACGTGTGTCAAACTCAAGGCCCGCGGGCCGGATCAGGCCCGAAAAGCCATTTAATCTGGCCCGCCAGCTCCTCAGAATGTTACAAAAGGTTCCATTGATTTGAATGAGCAACGGTGAAATTTTATTTAGTTTGCCTAATTTTCCCTCAGGATTAATAAAGTAGCCATCTATTTATCTATCAGAGCTTGTCTGCCGCGGCCGCTGGTATGTCGAACGCACCACAAATACTGCAAGTCCCACAATGCACTGTCCCCTCTTTGGTTGCAAACGTCAATTTAGGGAGCGCTTGCCCCACTGTCCGGCCCTCGACTTACACCCATTTATTTTATTTCGGCCCTCTGTGTATTTGACTTTGACACCCCTGCTCTAATGCATGGTGTCCACATACGTGGACGTCATCCGATACCTCTGATGCATGACATCCACATACGTGGACAGTTGGTTTTTAGGGTGTACAAACTATATTTTACATCAAATTTCATTTTTTTTAACACAGATTTGTTCAACACACTTTCCCCTACATGCTAATATTTTTTGTGACTGATTTGGCCTTCTTGGGTAGAAGTTTCTAACAGATATGCCTGGAGTATTCAGCACATGTTCAGCACCGTCAGCCATCTTGACTTAATGATGTCATTACACAGTTAACATTCCAAATACAAGATTATAAATATTGTTATTATATTGCTCTGAGTCTACTGTCACTGCCCCTATGTGGTTTGGAAAATATAACTATGATAATGCAAAACAAATTAAGTTTAATTAACTGTCCACGCATGTGGACACCATGCACGAAAGGGTGACGAAAACGGATCTTTGAAAATAAAAACTGTGACTAAATCTATTTGTTGACGAGAATGTTAGTGCTGGACTAACGTAAAATTAAAGATTGAATGAATTATTGTTTGAATATGAATATATCGCTGATATAAAGGAAGGGAACTCATTAATGTGTTTTTAATCGCCATAGCAACATCATTGCTGATATGAAGGTGGGTAGACAAGCCAATGGACGCCCTGATGCCCGGCCAGCCAATCAGATTCGCTTTGATGAGGATGGGCGTGGCTACACAGTTGACAGAGGCATCACCAGTGAACTGGATGGAGTTCGACGAAGGTCAGGAAACGACTCGCTCACTATCACACACACACGACACACACACACACGACACACACATGGCACGCACACACACGCACACACACGAACACACATACACTCACTCTCACCAGATGACACACACACAAACACACACACACACACAGATATACACAAACACACACATCCGCACGTACACACACATGAATACACACACATGCACATTCACACACACACACACACCTACGCACCCATACACTTACTCTCACCAGATGACACACACACACGTACACGCACACAGATATACACAAACACACACATCCGCAAGTATGTACACAAACATGAAAACACACACATGCACATACACACACCTACGCACCCATACACTAACTCTAACCAGATGACATGCACACAAATATACACAAACACACACATCCGCACATATAAACACACACATACACACATGGGCATATACACCCACACCTACGCACCCACACACTCACTCTCACCAGATGTCTCACACACACTATTATACACTCACCAGATGACACACACACACACACACACACACACACACACACACACACACACACACACTGTTTAATATTCTCACCAGATCACACACACACACACTGTTTAACATTCTCACCAGATCACACACACACACACACACTGTTTAACATTCTCACCAGATGACACACACACACACGCGCGCATACTGTTATACACTCTCACCTGATGACTAGCCCAGTAGAGTTGCCATGTCAATGTTAAGATCAAATAAATAATTGGATGAGCCCACATTTTCGTTAGTTAAATAAAGACAAACCCGAGTTCAGCAACAGAAAGAAGAGAATCTGTATTAGAAGACGATTGGTAGAAAAGAATTGATATTAATCAACACCTTGATTCCTAAAAAGAAGTCAGAAATCTTGGTGTTCTAATAAACAGCATTTTATCATCTTCTAAATATAACCAGAATCAAGGTTTTGGTGTCCCAACATGACCAAGAGAAGCTCCTCCATGCCATCATGTCCAGTAGGGTGGACTACTGTAATGATCTTTATGTCCAGTAGGGTGGACTACTGTAATGATCTCTTAACTGGTCCAGTAGGGTGGACTACTGTAATGATCTCTTAACTGGTCCAGTAGGGTGGACTACTGTAATGATCTCTTAACTGGTCCAGTAGGGTGGACTACTGTAATGATCTCTTAACTGGTCCAGTAGGGTGGACTACTGTATTGATCTCTTAACTGGTCCAGTAGGGTGGACTACTGTATTGATCTCTTAACTGGTCCAGTAGGGTGGACTACTGTAATGAGCTTTATGTCCAGTAGGGTGGACTACTGTAATGATCTCTTAACTGGTCCAGTAGGGTGGACTACTGTAATGATCTCTTAACTGGTCCAGTAGGCTGTACTACTGTAATGATCTCTTAACTGGTCCAGTAGGGTGGACTACTGTTATAATCTTTATGTCCAGTAGGGTGGACTACTGTAATCTATCTATAAATCCAGGAACTCTGTGTGTCTGTCTGTCTAGGGCGTTCCTCACTGACGGTAGTTCCGTTAGTTATGAGATTTCGCATGTAGCTTACGCATGTCATGAACCTGTGCATCCTTGATTTTGAAGATTTTTGAAAATATAGTTTTCGAGATATTTGTATTTTACCGTTTCCCGTAGGAAACAATGGGTTATCGTCTCCCGTCTCGTCGGCACTATGGGGAGTGACGTCACAATCAAACAATATACACGTAGTAACTATCCTGCCTTCACTCAAAGTTCAGAATACCGTTGGATAGAGGAGGTGAGGTCCGCATTCAAATTCTTCTTGGTGAACAGATACATTCGGCTTTCAGATTGTACATTGCTTTCCCATCTGTTGCTATGGAGTCCACGAAATACGCGCAATTCTCGCTGTAAGTTATGTCGGGCCACGTCATGTTATCCTCCCAGTTCTACACTAGACAAAAGCTAGCCTACACCTACGTCTGCTAACACTACAGAATGCATAATTCCTACGGGCACTGCACTAGTGATCTCTAAACTGAGCTTCCCCATAAACACCAGTAAACAGCTGCAGCTCATTCAGGATGCTGCTGCTAGAGTTTTCTCCAGGACCAAGAGAACACTCTAGCACATTACTCCAGTTCTAGAATCATAAGACTGGAACCGGGGACAGTTAGACACATAGACATATATAAGGCCGAATCTCGATTCTTCCCCTTGCCCCTTTTTCTTTGTCTTTGTCTTTGTCTTTGTCTTAACCCTAGCACTTGCAAGTGTAAGGGCCAAGGGCTGAAAACGTTCCCCTATGAAATGAGACGCCACTCGGTTTCGGGTACGTCACTTGGTTTCGGGTACGTCATCATACATCGTCGCCAGCTGGCTCCTACGTCACCAGAGCGCCGAAACGCTCATGGTTGCAAATATATATGTATACGACTGTATAGAGCATGAAACAAGACTGTCGTCATTTTTAAATTAATTATAAGCCAAAAAGACTTACATATGTGGGACTCCCTCTGAGCTGCTGCCGCCATCCTTGAAGACGTTCGGCTGTGTGTAGCATCTAGCTAGCAAGCTACCATATAATCCAATGAAGTGGTGGCATACGCGTTAGCTGTAACCTAAAACTACTGTTTGAAAGCTTCAGTTAAGACCTACAATACTCTGCATCGTTCGTGTAGCACATTTCAGATCAAACCGAGTCATTATAAACATATAAAAAGTTGTGTAGATAGCTTTATTCATGTAAAATATTCCTTACTTCAAGCAGCCATGTTTTTTTGAAAATTCCCGGGCTGGTTTCGCTGTGTGCTCTGGGATAGCGCTTGGAGGAGCAAGTAAGGTCTGGGATTATCTTGACTCCAAGGGCCATATAGCCCTAAATCTTATCCCTTAATCTTGATCAAATTGGGTATTGAGACACCACTAGCTCTCACATGAACGCGCAACTTCAAGGGTAAGGGGGAAGATAAGGGATAAGGGGGAGTATTGAGATCGGGCCATATATTACTAGATGACTCACAGCGGAGTCTAGAACGTCCGCAGAGGTCGGCCATCTTGCTCGGGGAGGATCGCTCACAGTAACATTGTGTTGGTAGTAGGGTTGGGTACTGAGAACCGGTACCAATATGGCACCGGTTCCATACAACCGGTACCTACCCGGACCGAAATGCAACGCAGATTTCAGTGCTTCCTTTCGGTGCCTCCTGAGCCGATTTTTTTTTTTTTTTTTTTTTAATTATTATTAATACAGAAACAAATCATGCAGCTAAATGAACAAAACTTCCGTAAAATGTTGTCTTATAAACGAGAATTATTTCAGCCGGCAACATCAAACACGGAGGCTGGTTCCAAAACAGAACAAAACTAGCGATAGCTAATGAGCAGTAACGTTAGTGGCGTAGATCTTTCTGAGTACAATCTGTATACTTTTTTGGGTTGCTAACAGATTTCGCGGGGCACATATAAAACTGCTCCATCTCCCAATGTAAACTCTGGCCTGTGTCTATGGAATCAGATCAATGCCATAAATATTTTGTAATCTGTAATATAGATTTAGTATCTGTAATATAGATTAAGTATCTGTGAAACCATCTACACTTTCAAAACCTATCTACAGATACGGATTTCAAATACGAAATGTATCTACACTTTCAAAAACTATCTTCACTTTCAAAATCTATTTACAGATACAGATTTCAAATACGAAATGTATCTACACTTTCAAAAACTATCTACACTTTCAAAATCTATCTGCAGATACGGATTTCAGTTACGCATTACGGATTTCTGTTACGAATTACAAAATATTTTTGGCACTGTTTTTACAGCCTTTCTAAAGAGCCAATCAGCGCTTTTGGCAGATTTTCTTAAGCGCCAATCAACACATTGTATCCTTTACTGACTAGCCAATCAGCGCTAGCTTGCTGGCAACTGCTGGCCCGCTCATTATTCAATAATTATAACCTAAATCTGCCACCGCTCTGCCTAGGGAGAGATCTGGGGTCTCCCCCGCATGGTTTGAATAAAATTCGGTGTACGAACGCCGTGGGGGAAGTTAAACAAGCATGCCTTATGTCTGACCCAAAGGGCTGATGAACACCTGTACTATTAAGTTAATCTTAGGCTCTGGCGATTCAGAGATCGCTTGGCTGCAGAACGCATTGTAACTAAGAAATTGGTCTCAACCACATCTAACAAATATAATCTAATGAAAGTGTGACGAGAACTCCAGCTTGCTGCCTCATATATCTCTTCCACTGAGACGCTAGAAAACTCGCTTCCACAAAAAATACACAATAAAGCGTTTTCAAGCACTTCAGAAAATGGTTACAACTAGGCTACCCCAAAGTGCCATGAAAAGAAACGAAAATGACATTGCAAGGTGGTTTTGAAATCAGGCTGGTCATTATCCAGTTGTTGAGGATGCATATGCACTTAACGGTATACCCCCACCATCACTTAGCATGTGTCTGGAGAACAAGACAATAGCAGTCTGTCTGCTAAATGTTCTCATCGTGATAATGGGTCATATGAATGCTGTGAATAGGAGATCTGTCACAAAAATGCTAACGT
Organism: Sprattus sprattus; assembly: GCF_963457725.1. Taxonomy (NCBI): domain Eukaryota; kingdom Metazoa; phylum Chordata; class Actinopteri; order Clupeiformes; family Clupeidae; genus Sprattus; species Sprattus sprattus. The sequence continues at coordinate 42,355,357 of NC_137920.1, forward strand.
TAGCTTTCGTTAGCTACCAAAGCAGATCCTAATGTCTTCCATACAACGACAAGGATCTTTGAAACAGGTGGAACGAAGTGTGTAGTGAAAACCACTGACTTTGATTGTGCGTTTTACAATAACTTTATTAACAACTCCAAATATAGGACTTCTTACTTGTGCCATTTCTCGGTCTCGATTATGACTGCTGCCTGCCCTGCATACACCGTTTCACTCAACTTTCCCAGTTACCAGCAAGCTAGCGCTGATTGGCTAGTCAGTACAGGATACAATGTGTTGATTGGCGATTTAGAAAATCTGCCAAAAGCGCTGATTGGCTCTTTAGAAAGGAAGTAAAGACAGTGCCAAAAAGATTTTGTAATTCGTAACAGAAATCCGTAATGCGTAACTGAAATCCGTATCTGCAGATAGATTTTGAAAGTGTAGATAGTTTTTGAAAGTGTAGATACATTTCGTATTTGAAATCCGTATCTGTAAATAGATTTTGAAAGTGTAGATAGTTTTTGAAAGTGTAGATACATTTCGTATTTGAAATCCGTATCTGTAGATAGGTTTTGAAAGTGTATGGTTTCACTATACAAAATCTATATTACAGATGCAAAATCTATATTACAGATTACAAAATATTTATGGCATTGATCTGATTCCATATGTGTCGCTCACGCTCATTGGTGATTACATTGCAACATTTTAATGACAGCGAAGAGCAGGCAGCCTTGCACAGAGCAAGCACAAACAGAGCTAGCCATCAATATAACAGAGAAAATGCCGAAAGGTAAACGATCAAAAGTGTGGCTGTATTTCGCACAAAAAGATTCAAACAACGCGACGTGCAGCACATGCAACAACAAAATTGCGTGTAAAGGGGGGAGAGAAGGCAAGAGGCAAAGGCAGATCAGAACTCGCAGACTGAAGACTAAACGGAAATGCCAGCAGCCCTGAAACTAAACTCTTAAAGGGGCAGTACACATTCACGAAACCAGTGGGTTTAAATAAATGCAAACAAAATAATAGTTGTTTTACTCTGAAGGCAAATATGCTCATATTTCTGCTAAAGAATTACTGAAGTTTGAAGTGTGTGTACAGAGTGTGTTTTGTATTTATTTATATTTATTAGGGATGCACCGATGCATCGGCCGTACATCGGTATCGGTATATGTTTGCCTCTTTTAATGTTATCGGCCTATCGGTAATAAACTTGACTTTCACCGATGGTACTGGCCGATGCTTATGGCAGGCAGTTTTTAAAGAAAAATATTGTATTATATTCGTTTTAATTTTGATTTTATATGGCATTCCCTAAGGGTTTATGCTTGTGTTTTGTAAGGCTGCATTGCAAGCATCTGTTTACAGTTGAAATGATGTCTTGATGCCTGGTGATATTATATTAAATAAAGTTTAGTTAAACTAAAGATTGTTTCATAAATCTGATTGAATTTGTGCTCATTCAAAGTTAAGAGTGATAAAGGGCTGACATAATTTAACACATTGCTGTTTAGATAATGATTTCATTATTTTCCTGGCACAAAAGGGTGAATGAATAACAACAAAAACAAAATAAACAAATATCGGTATCGGTATTGGTATCGGCTAGATTGTTGTTTTGAACATCGGTATCGGTATCGGCCAAGAATTTCCATATCGGTGCATCCCTAATATTTATTTAAGTATACTGTAAACTGTTGTTAAAAGTTAATATATTGTTCATAGTTTGAAGTTAAAAGGTTTGAAGCCAAGTGTGTTTTTTGTATTTACATGTATAGTATACCATAAACAGTTAATATATTGTTAAATTTGAAGAAAACTATTTGCCTTGGCAATAAATAAGCCTTTAATGTCGTCAATCGTCGTTTTGTGCTATTTAAAAAAAAGAAAGTATCGGTTCTGGCACCGTTTAGGCACCGGTATCGTTTTAAAAGTATCGGTTAAGCACCGGTATCGGAAAAAACCCAAACGATACCCATCCCTAGTTGGTAGTAAATGTACTTTTTAAATAACCATAGCTTGCTCAATTTTTTACCGATTTTTAAACGTGTTGGTTTGTTATAAACGTCAGAGATGTAGTTACCGTAAATCCTCCAATTGTGGCCGGGGCTTTTATTTACTTAGGCTGCACAGCGCACCGGCCTTTATTGGGGGCAGGCTTGTATTAGGGGCAGGCCTTTATTTCTTACTTATCTTCTGTTACAGAATTGTATTATTTAAATAATGGGCATAATTGCAATAGGCTAATCTAATTCATTGCATATGCGTTCAACACTTCCTGCACATCGCGTAGCACTTTAGGTGCGGTGTGTCAACGTAAAAAAAATAAACATCGGAGTTATGGTCTCCACTGTCAGTCACGGAGAAAAAGATTCCCAAAGCCTTGATTTTAATCATTTTTCTAGACACTCTATTATGCTTATCGCGGACTGAAAAAATGTATTCATCGACCTGGTTTGATATCCAGCCTAACTTTCTTTCTACCTCCACCTGCTAGTCGTAGCCTATCGCATTTGTCTCGGGTCAATGTCAAACTTCTTTGCTGCTTTTTCTCCCGAATGTTCTTCAGCAATCAATCAGCATACACCATCTCTTTGAATTTAATATCAAAGTTTCGTAAGTCTACAACTGTTTTATGATCCCTTCTGGAAAAAGTAACCTAGCCAACTAAAACGTTACAGATAAACAACAGTAGGCTATACGATACGTGCATTTAGGCTAAACATTCGCCTAGTAGTCCTACGTGGGGAAATTTATTTTTTTATTTTTTATTGCAAACAGCCCATGAAATTAGCCAACAATATTACATAATATAATATTAAACATGAGGAGAACATCTATTTGTGAAATGCATTCAATTAAATTGTGATGCCTACTTTGAGCCAAAGGACTGATGCTGGTAGGCTACAGTAATAGGCTACTTTATTTTACCCCCGGCTTGTATTCGGGGCCCAGCCTTTATTTGTTCGTATGGACCACGACCCCGGCTACTATCTGAAGCCCGGCTTCTAATTGAATCCCGGCCACAATTGGAGGATTTACGGTATGACACTGTATACATTTGCATACTTACGTAATGTTCTAAAAAATAGAATAATGATCTAAAGTAGGTACAATACTTCCCTGACCAGAACGGTTTCCAGGGACAGTCCCCGTTTTTTGGTAGCATGTCCCCGGCTGGCGATGCCCCCGGTTTTCACTGTGACCAATAACAGACCCGGAACACAAGTTAAACATTTTAAAAAGAGAGAAAAGAAATCAATAACCAAATGTTTAGTTGCGTAGCCTAGTTATACAGTTGAATAGAGAGGGACAGAGAGAAGAGGAGCCTTGAAACCTTAGCGCATGTGTCAGTTGCAAGCCAGTTTAAAGACCCTGTTATGATGTCATAATGGCCCAATGCAAGTCAATGGGAGAAATTGTATTAGTTTTTCTTTAATATTTTAAAAAGTATAAAGTTTAGAAAAATTAAAAATACATAACATAAGTGTCCTTTACAAGACCTGCACAACACATTTTGAAGTTTCTACGTTAAGTGGTTCGAGCTGAATTAAGCACAGAAGTCGGTACAAAGAATAATAAGTATAGAAAACGAAGGAATAACAATACAGGGCATTTCATGCACTGTAAGTATTCATAAGTATGTAGTGTCACAACTACATCTCTGACGTTTATAACAAACGAAACCGTTTAAAAATCGGTTGAAAATTGGGCAAGTAATGGATATTTAAAAAGTACATTTATCACTACCAACACAATATTACGGTGAGCGATCCTTCCCGAGCAAGATGGCCGACCTCTGCGGACGTTCGACTCCGTTGGCCGGCAATGCGGACGAGTCATCTAGTAATATCTATGGCTAGACAGGTCCAAGAGAACACTCTAGCTCATTACTCCAGTTCTAGAATCTTAACACTGGAACCGGGGACAGTTCCACAGGTCCAAAGTACAACCTAGGGTTGACCTGCCAACTGGTTAGAACTTTGGAATGGAGTTTTATCTCCAGTAGGGTGGACTACTGTTCCAGGATCAAGAGAACAGAGCACATTACTCCAGTTCTACAATCTTTACATTGGCTTCCAGTTACTTGCAAAAGAGATGAGCTATTTTATTGTTACACTACACTTCACTACACCACACTAGATATATGTGTTTGTATTAGGGGTGTGAATCTCATGAAAGAGTTGATCCGATTCGTATCTCGATACATGGGCAAGATACAATACAATACAAGAAAAGATGGGGCCTACTTTACAGGCTGTCATTGTTCTGACTGAGATGAAATACACCAGGTCAGCGAGGGAGTGTTTCGCATAGCAACTTAACGGAGAGACAAACGCTTGTAACCCGGTTTATAACTTTTAAATCGGGGCATCGACCGGTTCATGTCATTTTAATACCGATACGATGCTTCACGCATCGATGTACTCGTATCTCACACGCTAAAAACGGATATCGATACGTATTGGTTATTTTTTCACCCCTAGTATGTATGTGTGTGTGTATATATTTTTTTTATATTATACTTTCACGCAGTATTTTGTCTTTATTCTTCCTTTAGTTGTTCATTTTGCTTTCATGTGTTGAGTTTGTGTATGAAATGTGCTGTAGAAATGAACTTGCCTTGCCTAAACATCACTGTCTATTCATACACTGAAACACTCACACACCAACTCACCCTCCATGAACACACAGTCATTCACACACTTAACAACCCACCCTTCATGAACACACAATCATTCACACAACTTTAAATACCAACTCCACACACATTCATACACACACATGTAGACACTGTCAGCAGATCCTGATGATATCTGTTTCTTAGGAAGAGTGGCTTCTCTGGTAAGCGCTTAAACATCTTTACCACGAAGCCTGATGAATCACCAAGCCCTGATACAGGTACAAACCCACCCAACATCCTAGTATCGTGTGTGTGTGTGTGTGTGTGTGTGTGTGTGTTGACACTGATACAGGTAAAAACCCAACATCCTAGTATCATTGAGTTTGCTGTTGTGGAAGCAGATGAATGAAAACAATACAATTGTCTCAAGGCCCAGAGCCTGAATCCCCATGGCAAAGAAAGACTCCCTGGACAGGAAGAAGCTCTGATTATTTGACCTCTGTGTGTTTTCATAGTTGTGGGTTGTTCATTATCCAATGAGTCCAGCTAACAGCTTCCTGTCTGTCTAGGTTTGGGTCTGTCGCTATGGGAACTCGATCTGGCCAGTCGCATTGCCATGGCAACCAATCAGCTTCCACAGAACGGCTTTGAGGAGATGCTGCTCTGGACCAAACAGGGCAAACTCTGGCAGTATCCAATCAACAATGAGGCTGGTATGTTTTGGAAGCTTCTCATTGGCTCAGGGTTATGGGGGGCTCTTTAGCAGAGGCTTCTCATTGGCTCAGGCTGTGGGGGGCTCTTTAGCGGAGGCTTCTCATTGGCTCAGGCTGTGGGGAGGATGGGTTCATTTAACATATTCATTCATTTTTGATGATCATCACCAACACTAGACATGGCTCATAGCGTATAAATACATCATAAGATTGATTAATTAACTAGTCACACTATGAATGCTGTATTCATTCTATGCTATATGCTTCTAATGACCCTGATCCCCCCCCCCCAGGTCTGGAAGACAAGACGAGGTTTGACAAGCCCTAACCCTATCTCTCTATGCTATATGCTTCCAGGTCTGGATGAGGAGGTGTCGGTGGCGTTTCACGAGCACGTGTTTCTGGAGCGCCACCTCACGGAGGGGTTCCCCACGCAGGGGCCGGTCCGACACTTCATGGAGCTGGTGATCGCCGGATTGGCTAAGAACCCCTACCTGACAGCCAATCAGAAGCAAGAGCACATTGCCTGGTTCAGAGAGTACTTCCAGGAGAAGAGGTCAGTGCTGGACGAGGCAGAGGCGTACGTCAGCCTAGAAGCTTAAAGGAACCTAAGAACGTCAAGGAACCACAGGCTCAAGAATTAGAACCTTTGCCGAGGCAGAGGAGTGCAGTATGAGGCCCTGCAGCGTGAACACGCACGCGCAGACGCACACACACACACACACACACAGGACCTGCAGCATTCATCAATCAGGGGGAAATGGACCCGAAACAGAACAGGAGAAAGGTTAAAGGCAAACTAAACTGAGAAAAATGGCAGATGAACAATAACACATCAGAGAACTGCCAGTTATGGGAAGCCAAATATGAGTACCAGTTTAAAGAATCCTACCAATTGGAAACGTTTCCAGCAGTGGCTCATGATGACTCCCTCATGCATGAAGATCAACCACACTCTCGTGTCCATTTCAGAGAGCAGAAAATCATAATTTAAATATATTTAATTCAATTCAAATCCCATCTCCTGACATGAGGGAATGATTAAATACCATCAGAAATAAAATGCCTTTATCTGTGGCTGTGCCCTGTGTGTTTCTTCACTGTATTGATGTATTTTTGTGTTCTTTGTTACTTAGGACTACGACCCTGTTAATTGAACGCTGTTTAGACTTTAGACCACTTGACAGAAACCAGTAATAAATATAAATGCACATTACTTGTCTGGACAATTTAAGTTGTTGTAATTGTTCTCTCTCCATCCCTCCTTCCCTCTTTCTCTCCATCCCCCCTCCATCCCTATCCCCCTCTTCCTCTCCTCCTCTCTCTCCTCTCAGCACAGAACCCTAGTTACATTTGATGGTGGATTTGATGATTAAATAAGCCTTAATAACAACCTGTTTATTTGCTGGGATAGATTCATTGTACCCTTTAGTGGTTTTCTTGAACACTGCATGGTCTGGGTCTCATTGCTCTGTTTTTTAGACACGGCATCAGGGGATCAGCTGAACCGAAGCTGTTCTAAACGTGCAACCACCTTAATGCACAGCTGAACCCAATGTTCTCTGAATGCAGTGATGAGGTTATGTTTGTATTTACAGTTTTTCTCGATTGCTTTGGCACATTTTTCCATTCACTGTTTACTTTTTCAAAACAGCTCACACACAGCCCTTATCAGAAGCTGAAATGACCAAAACACTGTATGTTTTCAGAATGACACCACCTTCTCAAAACTCATCACACACCCATCAAAACCAAACATTTTCATCAAAACCTACAATTTGTGCTCAATTGAAAATGTATGTTTTTTCACTTATTTAACAAAGGATAACACAATTCTAACTACAGCTATCAATATCCACCTCTGAAACCATCACTTTAACTTTTGTGCAACACCCTCACAGTATTGACTATTTTACCGCTGACAACATACTACAATTTGGGATTGCACTGAGCACTCTTACTTAGGGAATATACTGTCAGAAAGTATTTGAAATCTGAAAATGTGTAAACAGTAAAATATTTTAGCTGTTTTTGTATTGTGTCGTGGAAAATTCTAAGAGTTCTCAAGAAACTTCTCAAGGCAAATAGGTATGAATATACTGAACGGTTTATTTCAGAGGAGATAACTACTGCTGAGCTGGTCCATGGAGCATCTCAAAAACTCTAGTCATAAGCTAAAGCGATAAAGTAGATAATCTAACCAACAAGTCCCCGTGCCCACTTTTATATTGATCAAATCACCCTTTGCTCTGGTTTCATCTGCGTCTTATTTGCGTCATTGGATCCGACCGCACCGAGATGGAAAACAACAGGTACCTTATTTGCGTCATTGGACTTGACCACACCGAGATGGAGAACAATCTTATTTGCGTCATTGGACTCGACCACACCGAGATGGAGAGCAATGGGTCCAACTTTCTTAACAATGTTGCATATTAAACAGTTTGCTTTAATTAACCACCTCGAGATACATGGTGTACAGCTTCCTGTGATACCAGGTATCTCGGGGCTTTCAGACATGGTTCTTAACATTGTCTGCCTTGTGGCTTTTACAGAGGCGTCAGTCACCTTGCCCTGACCCCCCTTTGTCCCTAACAGGCGGTGCAGAGGGGGCATGTTTACCACGTGATTTATCACAAAAGGTATCTTTGTAATTGGGGTTATAAGAACAGGCCTGTCTGCCTCATGATTTCTCGGAAATGCTATCTGCGCACTTTGGTTTATAAGAAAAGGCCTGTCTGCCATATGATGTCTCTGAAAAGGGGCCTTTTCTGCCTCTGGCAGCCTCTCCATGAGTTATAAAGAGCTATCTCTATTTGTTGAGATGTCCATGTTCCAGTACCAGCCATACACATTATTCAACAGTACAGTAAAAAAGAAGATAAAAATACGACATTTGCTAAACACTAAAGATATTCTAAACAAGGACCTGTCGACACCATTTGCTCTACCGTGTACAAAATGGCAAAGATTCTGACAAAAAATATTTATTGCAGTAATTTTTTCACATTACCTGTATATTCTGTAAGAAGTAACAAGGTCAAATCTGTTCTGTAGTGAACATTCTCCCCCTGCCACCAGTGTGGGCCAGTGTTGATTCTGTAAAAATAGTGTAGTAGACTGTACTGTAGTACAAAGTAATTATAAAGTAATCAGAATTAGTTGTAAATTACTTAAGTGAAACTACAGTATACATAGTATTTTTTTGCCAAGACTGCAATGAAACACAGTACAGTAAATTGACTGTAAAGGCCAGCAAAGTGTCATTGTCATTGCCGAACGTACAAACAATAAATGCCACAGCATGACGGCTCAGGTTTGGATGAAGCCTTTGGCCAGCCTCTCTCATGGAGAGGTCATGATTGGCTGCGTGATCAATGACTCTTGCCCTAATTTCATTAGAACTTCAATCTATTGACCTCTTTTAGAGGTTGAGAACTACTTGATTAGTTTTGCACAGAGAGTTCACACAGGTGCTGACGATATTTAGAATATATAGAGCAGTTTTAGTAGGCTGCTACTGAGTGTCTGCAATGTGGACATGGTTATTCGTTCTTTCGTGTCTTTCTCTGAGAAGTGTGTTAACTCTTTTGAAAAGTGTGTTAAAACTCAAAGAAATTTCTTAGAAATACATTTGCTTGGTTTGAATTATATGAAACGTCGGTCACAACTTGAAGACCGTGTGAAAGTCCTGAGGCCAGACCAGGAAAGAACCACTGATCTAGTTGACCATCTCTGACAGGTGTGTGAAAAAATCAGAACAAGCTGCAAAATTAAACAAAATGATTTATTGCAAAATCTGTTTAAGGTGATATCTCTTCTTGTACAGCCTGTTTATACAATTGTACAGGACGACTTTCATGAAGAATCCTGAAAACATCCTTAAACATGTGTATATATTTAGTTTATATATAAAGACAAAACGTATGATGCTTCTCACTTTAACATTTTTACATGGTTATATTTTTGACAAAGAGGAAGACAATGAAGCGATGGCTTAAACAGGGATACAGTGATCAGAACAGTGATTATAAATCATTTCCATTAGCAGCAGTTAGAACATAACTTCATAAAGCAGAAACCTGCCCCGGGACCCAGCGTGAGTGAGTGAGTGTGTGCGTGTGTGCGTGTGTGCCTGTGTGCGTGTGTGTGCCAGTGTGCCTGTGTGAGCGAGCGAGCGAGCGTGTGCGTGTGCGAACCTGCCCCTGGACCCAGCGTGAGACATTTCAGACATCAGGGACGAGCCCAAAGGATACGCCAGGTTTCAGATTTCAATCATTTATGGTTTAATCTAAGCTGCATTATTCAAATGTTGTCATTATGTCAAATATTCTGGTTCATGGATGAAGACAAAAATTATTCCAGATAAATGATAAAACGCAGTGTTTTGTTGTTGTTATACCCCTGTATGTGACCATGTATGTCCAAACATTACAAAGGGGGATAAAGCGGCATTTTAAAGAACTGCACAATTCAACAAACTTTGTATGCAAAACTTTAAACGTAAATTAACTGAAATCACCACAATCCTCAAATTTGTTTCCAAAAAATAAGTCTTGGGCTAAAATGACTTCCCTAAGCTAGAAATATAAAACAAGATTATGCTCTTTTAACACCAAATAAATAAAACCACCCCCTACCGATACTAAAGAGAACGCTATAGCAGCCAACACAAGTCCCAGCACAGAAACCTCTGTCTCCTTTCTCCATGTCCATTTCACAAACAAGAAAACGCAATCTAGGCTGAAACAGAACACGTTCAATATTGCGTCTGAAAAAGTTCAGAAGCTTGTCATATAGAATTAAGGGGCATTTGTGAATATACAATCAACATAAACAACTCTCTGTGTGTGTATGTGCATGTGTGACTATACAATCACCATAAACTACAGGTACTATAGAGACAGAGAAAGGACTAGAGGTTTTATTAATTAAGAGTTTAAAAAAAGATTTCTTCGTTTAAAAAAAAAAAAAAACAAGAAAAAGGAATATTTAATGGGCAGTGTTCAATCTCCCCAGCGCTGAAAGTGCGTATCCAAGCAGGAAAGAGTCTCTTCTGAGGCGCATCAGGCTACCTATACAACACACACACACAAACACACATACAGTTACTACACACACACACACACACACAGTGACTTAGGGGTGGGAATCTCTTGGCGCCTCACGATTCGATTCAGAGGTCCATGATTTTTTTGAGTTTGATAATTAAAGACACAATTATGACTTGAACAATGAACAATGCAATAATCGATGCAGCTTGCATTTCAACCCAAAATGGATGTGTAAAACATTTTTTTTTTTTTTTCAATATCTGAGAAGTAATCACAGACGAGTGCAACGTCACCTTTAGAGATCACCAGCGTCGGTGGCTAGTGCTCTGGGGGGATTGGATGATGAGAGCAGGCGTGGGCGGAGCCTTCTGACGCATGAGGCGGTACTTGGAGACGATGCTCTGGCTGCGCTTCGTGGCCCCAACAGCCTGCTGGGAAGATAAACAAGGAAGGTGATTACTTTACGTGTGTGTGTGTGTGTGTGTGTGCTGGGAAGATGAACAAGGAAATTAACTTTGTATTACTTATTTATGAATATTATGTTTACTTAGTTTTAGGAAATGTTTCGTCTTATCTGTTGTACCGGTGCACCTTTATATGTTTCACTGTGGGAGAGTGGTAAACGTCCTATCGATTCCTTTGTATGTCTTGACATATGAAGTTATTGACAATAAAGCTACTTTGACTTTGACTTTGAACTTTGCAGCATTATGCAACAATTCTACTTCAAGGTTAGGGTTAGGATAAGCAATTTTACCTTAAAATAACAGCTTGGAAAAAATTGGGGCGCTACAATGACTTAATATGGAGAATTGCCATACCAGGGTCCGTAAGCATATTACTGCTAAATGTAGGATTGCCTGAAGCCGCCCGGCTTTTTACTGTCTGCCGAACTAATAAGTAGCTTGTTTGCCGTCTTGCTTTGTCTTGTGTTGCAGTTGATTGATGTTTGACTGTGTTAGGACAGTTGTTGACTAACTAGTTTGTCATAATGTCAAAGTCAGCACATGTCAAGAGATTTTGCCGCTAGCATTTCGTAAGCGATTAGCAATTGATCCGGAATGCTACTTTAACATACAATTTAAAAACAATGCAAATCATTAACCCATTGGTGCCGGATGCTGCGTAGCGCAGCATAGCCCCTCCTGCCGGTTGCTGCGTAGCGCAACATAGGCTTTCCTGCCGGTTGCTGCGTAGCGCAGCATTTTGTACACGTGCTGTTTTCATGACGAATGCAGCATATTACTCACTCTGGTTGGTTAAAAAATACACATGGGGTGGGTCTTAAGGCTTTGGTAAAGATCAGGTGACCACCAAAACGAACTTTGGTTGGCTGAAAATCACGTCAATCAATCAGATAGCCACGCGATATTCTGTGTTTGTTTTCATGCTGGCTAGCGAGAAGTAGCAGTGAAGAAGTAGCAGTGAACATGGAGTATTTTGATAGCGATGGCAGTGATTTCGACATAGATTTTGAAGGATTTGAGTCTTAGAGGGAGGAGGATAATGACTTTGTGCCAGAGGATCCATTAGATACGGCACAGGAGTGGGATTTTGTGGACACGGAAGGAGAGGAGGAGGGATTCCAGGTGGACTGGACAACCGGCAATAATATGGAGGTAATTATTTATGTTTTGTTTTCTTGTGCGCTCTTCCGAGTTCTCTTCTCTTAGAAAACGGAATGGGCAGTAATGATAGTGGTGCTATAGCGATTAATAATGGTGATGATGGTTGATAATATATACATACAATAATGTTAGTTATAGATACAATAATGGCATAATGAATAAATAGCATTTACATTTAGCAGACGTTTTTATCCAAAGATTTTAGATAAGAAAAACAACGTGCAGAACTGTATAGCATAATACAGCATAATGAGTAGTAGGCTAATACAATTATGAATAAATATAAATAACATTGATGGAACTGGAAAAATTGCTATTCTGTTAGTGTAGCTTTATTTTGTATCCAACTTGAATGTGTACTCCCTGTCTGTGCCTCAATGAGACCTGAACAATTAGCATTTGAACACCTATAACCCCTATACCTAGCCTGACGATGTCATACTCATAATTCTAGTCAGAATATGAGTCTGAGACCGGACCACTGGGCTGTGATTATGGGGCGTGTTTCAACGAACCAGGAAAGACAATTCCTCTTCGCTGAATTGGATACCTAGAACCAATCAGAGCAACGTAGTAGGCTATTATTACGATAGATTAAACTTTTACCTGATCCCGTAGGAAGGACGGCAAAAACATATTTTCAATCGACAAATGCCTTGATCGCGTTTCTCTGTTCCTCTTTCAAAATGAATGCGCTGTCAATATCTGTTGAGATATGCCTGTTCACGTTACTTAATTAGCACTCAAGGCTAGAAGCTACCATTGGTTTCAATGTTTTTTTTTGTCTACGCTGTTAGCATAACCTTTCAATAATGGTCTAGAGTGCTTAAGTTAAAACCTACAATCCTAGGCAACATTGGTGTTGCGTATACACAACTAACCGAGTCAATGTAGACATAAAAAAAGTCGTGTAGATAGCTTAAATCTTATCAAATATGTCCCACTAAGCTCCCGAGACGGCGCCATCTTTGTTCGATGTATACCGGTATTCTATCCATCATCAGGTCATCTGTCCATCAACGTATAAAGCCCGCCCTTACAATTTGATTGGTTTAGATTGCTTTCTCAACATTTTTGAAACGTTTAAACCCTCCCAACTAGCTCGATTCCAGACTGAATCTCCCAGACCAAAAATTTTGTGGGCGGAGTTCAGGCTGGTATCCAGGCTACCCTATACCCCTATGCCCTATAGACAGTCTAGTAGGCCATTGTCTTAGCACCAGCTGAGAGGGTGGGTCTCATAATAATACAATGATTGAATGCTTTTTCATATGTATTTTCAGATATCTCCATCTCCAGGATAACGTTGACCCCGCCATGGCTTCATGCTCCATGTGAACCGCGAGGCCAGCTCCACCCCAGGATGTCTCCATCCCTCTCCTTATGTCATGAGTTATGAGTTATGAGTGCCTTTAGGGAGCAGTAGTTCTCTGCTAGGCTAAGGCTGGGGCTAACATCGCTTGGCTCTGTCGTCTGTGCAAGAACAGCAATCCAGACTACTTCATTAGTAGTTCCACGATGGTGGGATGAACTGCTTAGCACTACCAGAGCAGGGGCATCCCTCTCTGCCTTCAAGAAGCTTTTGAAGACTCATCTCTTCAGAAAGCACCTCCCTTCCTAAACTCGTACTTCGACTAGTGCTTAACTTGCACTTACAGCAGTTTCATTCCTGCACTTCTTTCTCTTTTCTCTTTTTGTTTTACTTTTGTTATTTTTATTTCCTATGTAAAGTAGAATTTATTGTTACACCAGGGTTCTAATGCTCGTAGCTTGACTGTTCTCTCCCTTGTAAGTCGGATTGGATAAAAGCGTCTGCTAAATGACTAAATGTAAATGTCACCTTAAATGTTACAGAGCTCACCTTGGCTAGGCTAATGTTGGGGCTAACCCTAATGTTACAGAGCTATCCTCTGCTAGGCTAATGTTGGGGCTAACCCTAATGTTAGAGCTATCCTCTGCTAGGCTAATGTTGGGGCTAACCCTAATGTTACAGAGCTAGCCTCTGCTAGGCTAATGTTGGGGCTAACCCTATTGTTACAGAGCTAGCCTCTGCTAGGCTAACGTTGGGGCTAATGTTGGGGCTAACCCTAATGTTACAGAGCTAGCCTCTTTTTTATTTTAATCAAAATATTTAATTCGTATTACTGATTGAGTGTGTTTTACTCACCATCTGTCCAAACTTCCTCAGAGGTCTAACCGTCTTCAGGCTCATGAGCGGTCGTCTGACAAGCCTGCGGGAAACGGATAACAATAATGATCTGTTTTGGCAACATATTTGGTGACGGCATGCTGTCTTTCATTTTTGTGAGGTTTTGGGTCCAGATCTCAAGGGCTAACCTAACCCTAGGGCGTATTTGAGCAGGTCATCTGCAACTTCAGGAAATGCAACCCCGTCAGAATTATTGTCTCTGAAACTTATTTTTCAACATTGTTCTTGAGTGTATAAGGACTATGCCGAATGTACATTTGAATGAATAGCTCCCCTTGGGCATGTAGTAATTCATATTACCAAACCAAAGGCATTACCTTTTTAGAGTAAACCCTACATGCCACAGGGCAAGCACACAAACCTCTTGTTCTGGTTGTTCTCATCTTGCGGCGAAGCGGTTGCCTTAGGTGGCGGCTCCTGCGGACCAGTAATGCGGTTGCTATGGAAATCCGACGTCTCTTCAACATCTCCCTGGTCCGTGCTGTGGTCGTCACAATCCCCATCATTCTCAGGCGATCCAGCCTCCCACTGCGAAACCACCACCAAATCACGTGGCAGGTGCTTATCCAATGGGATTGGGCTGATGGAAAATATGAGAGTCCAGGAGAAAATGTCACAAAATAGCCAGCAGTAAGGCAAACCTTCAGCAACACCTGATTTCATAGATAACAGAAAGGCAACATTTGCAGGACAGTGGGAACGGAATGACTAAGTTAAATGGAGAGTTCCCATGCTCAACCCTAGATATATATATAAAGGCTAGATGTCTTTTGCGTTGCCGGCCAACGGAGTCGAAAGTCCGCACATGGCGGCCATCTTGCTCCAGTCAGCTCGCTCACCCATAACATTGTGTTGGTAGTGGTTTGTACTTTTTAAATAACCATAACTTGCTCAGTTTGTTATAAACGTCAGAGATGTAGCTATGACACTGCAAACATACAATAATTATGCTATTTTCTAAAAAATAAATATCCAAAAATCATACAGAATTATAACCACAGTAATAAAGTTTGGAAGAAACCAAACCATGTGTAAATCTATTGAAAATTGAGCAGGTTATGGCTATTTAAAAAGTACCGACACAATATTATAGGTGAGCGAGCTGACTGGAGCAAGATTGCCGCTATGTGCGGACGTTCGATTCCGTTGGACGAGACATCTAGCCTTTATATATATATCTATGTGTTCAGTTTGCACAATGTTTTAAAATATCCACGTAAGAAGTGATAAGGGTTCTATTGTAATTTCTAAAATTGCCTTGCTTTCTAAAACTTCAAACTAGCAAATTATTTTCCTTTCCAGGCTATACTGTGGACAGCTGTCAGCTTATGCAGAAACACCACACAAATGCACACATTCTGTATGGCATTTCGTCTTTTAAACTGTTTTTTAAAAAAAAAACTAAACTTTTAACACTTAACACTTTCCGACAATAAACACTCTCCAACACTTCCACTAAACACTCTCTACCACTCAACACTCTCCGACATTACCACTAAACACTCTCCGAAAATAAACACTAACCACTCTGACACAAAGACTAAATACTCTCTAACACTTAAAAGGACAACCAATGACAGCAGTTCTCAACATATACTTACACCAATAACTCCAAGCTCTGTATCATTATGACTGTACATCAAAGGGGGGGGGGACGACAAAAATTGTAGACAAGGTAGACGAACTCAACCAATCCCTTTCTCCAGAAAAAAACGTCTTGTCAGTTTCATGGGGGTGGGGGGGGGGGGGGGGGGTGGGGGGGGTTGAAAGCTGACTGCAAAGTATTCTTATCTGTCCCGCTCCCTTGTGTCTTTTCCCTCTAGAAAGGCAGTGTAGGCTTTGAAGCCAAAAAACTTCATCCAAACTTAATCCTCTCATCTCTTGGCTAAACTCCACATTGCAAGGGTACTTCAAACGCAAAAATCCATGCTGTAGGTGTGTTTTGTTGGTTGTATGGAACCGTTTCACTGAATTAATCATTAATCAACCTCCAAATTGGACTTGAGACGTTTCATGACTTCAGCTTTCAGCAACAACACGTTAAAAGGACCGTCAAATCCTGGCTGACAATGGGAGTCTGTCCACATATCGTACCGAAGCCATGGGTCAAGCGGACTCATGAGTGGAGTACGTCACAGTCCAGCATTGAAAAGGTTAACAACATCCTGATCTACTCATCCTCTCAGAGTCTGGACGTATCATCTTCCAGTGTCACGCCTCCACACACAGTTATCTGTCAGTATTAACTTCAGCTTCATTAGGGTCTTCATTAACTTCAAACTAATTTTGTTCCACCAATATCAAGTTAACTCAGTAGCAGGTTTCCGTGTTTTAGTCTAGAGTATGGCAAACTTTGGTCTTGATCTTTGATCTCAGTGGCTTCTTAGATTGACTGCTTGGTAGAGAGACAGTTTTGAAAGAGCAACTTGCTCTTTCCTTCCTAGGGTCAAACAAGGACTCATAATCCAAACTGTCCCAACTGTTTGGGCAGGAAAAAGGATTGAATCAGAAAATGTGGGGGGCACCAGATCTGGTGGTTTGTGCACCAAAGGTACTTAACTCTTCATTCTTCACAGGTTCTTCCGATACAGAACTCCAACAGGTCATTTAACCCAAGGGACACCCCAGTTCTAAAAAGAAGGGATCATGCTCCACAGCCAACTGAGCACAAAAAGAAGGGACCTGGTAGTCTCATGTTCTAGTCATCTTTCCCATTCAGAGAATATCAGAGGACCGGAGACTTGGTCTTAGTAATCAATTGTTTTAAACCGTTCATGCCCTACAGTGCTCAACATCACACCACCGAACCACCATCTGCAAACAGCCCCACAAAAAAAGGGTGTTGTGAGGCAGATCTACTGGACTCGTCGATTAGCGTAATTAGCGTTGATGTTAACGACTGGGGATCTGTGGGATCGTTCAGGGTTAACTGCAGAACCTCTGAGCCAGTGAGGCAGAATTTGATCAGATAACATATTGAGTGGAAGACCTTAAGAACCATCTCGCACAAAGGCCTCTTCATTTTCAAATACCAAAGGGTACTTCACGGTCAAAGGATAGCCAGGTCTTCTTGGTACTTCTAATTAATGCCACAATTCTGACTTGATGAAAGGAGAAGAGTTTTTCCAGCTGTAGAGGAGTATAGAATATAGGCCAAAGGGTCTTCTTGAACAGCTGTAGAGCTCAATATAGGACAGAGCAGACAGAGTCTCATGAACAGCTGTAGAGCTCAATGTAGGCCAAAGGGTCTTCTTGAAAAGCTGTAGAGTTCAATATAGGATAGAGCACAAGAGTATATAATTTAGGCCAAAGGGTCTTCATGAACAGCTGTAGAGCTCAATAAAGGCCAATGGCTCTTCTTTAACTAGTTTTTAGTGCAGATGATTGAGACAAAACTCAGTATGTGTCCTCCCACAGCTCTGACTATGTTGGGGTTAGGGCAACTTGTGAGGGGTCGGTCCTCTGATCACTACATGTGTGAGGGTCTCTCCCACCCTGTGGGATGTGGAGGCGTTGGGGCACCTGGTGAGGAGGAGTCTGTCCTCTGATCACATGACATACAGGAAGTACAGAGACATGCCACAGGAACATCAGGCAACACCACAACTGAACACGTGACACTGGTGACTAAATTCGAGCCCATTTGTCACACAGGTACAAAAAAAACATCTTTTGAGCTTGTGCCGTCACCTGGGGGGTCAGTAGCATGTGAACTGGCAGAACCAATCAGATCATTGGGGTCGCTGAGGGGTCAGTAGCATGTGAACAGGCAGGACCAATCAGATCATTGGGGTCGCTGAGGGGTCAGTAGCATGTGAACAGGCAGGACCAATCAGATCATTGGGGTCGCTGAGGGGTCAGTAGCATGTGAACGGGCAGAACCTATCAGATCATTGGGGTCGCTGGAGACCAGTAGGTATTCGTGGATGTAGTCTGCAGGTTACCATGGTAATGAAGCTAAAAGACGTAGGCCAACTTCTGTCAGGAAACGGGTGCTCCCTCTCCATCTTCAAACCCACTTAATCGTAATCGCCACGGCAACACCACTTATCGCTCTCAAAAAATTGCATTCCACTTTCATCAGCCTCTTGTTGCTGTAAACAGTGAAGTCTCGGACAACTAAGTGCAGCAGTTTGCCACGGACAGGCAATCAGATTCAAACAGCAGGACAGGAGCCTATTAGCATGACCTGGCCATTGGTAGGATTTGGACCAAGGCCAAAGGTGTGGTCTGTTTGCTGTGTTGGAGGAGGAGGGTGGGAAGGGATACCATACCTGTGCCTGCTGGAGGGTCGTCGGTGTTGGGGCGACTTGTGTTCATCTTGATCGCCTTCAGACACAGGGTTCACAGGTTCAGGGCTGTCGTCCAAGCAGGCTTTCTTTGAAGAGCTTGACCTTTTGGGCAACTTCCCGGCTGAGGCGGGAACATGACGCCCTGCTGGCTGGTGGCGGGGGTTGAGCGACCGGTCGGGGGCCGGCCTGTGGGCCATGCGGGGCTGCTGCTGGGGAGCAGGGGGAGGGGGCAGCGTCTTGAAACGAGCCACAGAGTCCTCACGGAATTTGCGGTTTTTCAGCAGACGGCTCTTGTCACGTAAAGACAAACCACGCCCCCCAAAGCCTCTGGGAGGAGGGGCCAGGGATGGCTCCCTCTGAAAATGCTTGAAAAGAGGCGGGGGCTGGCGTGGCTGTTCCTGCATTTCTGGAAACTTCCACCTGTAGCCAGAGCTGCCTCTGCCGGTGCCTCTCGGGGTGTGGTGAGTCTGGAATCTCCGTGCTGGCGATGCCGCTGACGAGTGGGGTCCAGGAGGAGGGGGGCCAGCTTTCCACAAGGAGGAGGGAGGGTGTGGGGGGGGCCTGTACTGAGAAGGGCTGGGTGGTGGCCAGTGCTCTGGTTCGTTACCATGGCGATTTGACCCCATGCGCTCCCTCTCTCTGCTTCTCCTCTCGTTGCAATCCCTCTCAGTGGATGAAGACCACCTGCACATCCATTACAAACAAAACAAGCAATCAATGGGGGAGGTTAGGATTAGGGCTAACCCTAGGGTTACCACAGGCATCAACAATACAGAGGAGGAGGTCCAGTCTGACCTCCAAACTTGACCACTGGTTTACCGGTTTAGCATGACCATCTCTTTATGTTAAACTAGCGTAAAGCTGTTCTCCTCCATTTCCTGAAAGAATCCTAACATCAAATGACTGCATCAAAAGCAGCAAAAGGCCATCCTTTCTCTTTTCTGTTTTTGTTTATGGGCCATGAACTGCTCCACTTAGGGGGTAATCATCGCATCTTCTTGAAGAAAAGCTTAGAACGGGAGAATATACCTCAGCAAAGGAATGACTATGTTTTGATGGAGCTTTATATTGGTCCACTTCCCGCACAGTGAATATTTTGTACATTTTACATTTTGTACACCTCCCACTTCTTCCACATCTTCTCCACTCTTTATTCATTAACACCCCTTTTTTGACACAAGCTTGAGAACTGCGCCCCTTAATGTGGACTTGCTTTGTTTACCCAGCTTGCAACACAACTTGAGGACTCTGGTACCTCTCTCGGCTGTGAAACTCCCGCTCTTTTCTCAAGGGGGAGTTGGCGGGACAACGACCCTCGCCATTCCGGGCCTGAGGGTGGTGAGAACGCGGGCTGGGGTATGGGTTCCCCCTGTCTGGCCCTCTATCCCCCCAGAAAGCCTGCCTTCCACAACCATTCCCAGAACCTCTGCCCCCTCGCCCCCGGCCACGACCTCTCTCCCCAGCCTGGGCCACGTGCTGGTGTCTTGGTGGAGGCCGGGCGGGACCGCTGGGGGACTGGGACCGGCCCCAGGGACGGTCCTCCTGCCTGGGGGGGCGAAAGGGACTCCTGTGGGGGGGGGGCTGGGGGGGATAGGCCTGCTTGTGGCTCCGCTGGTCGGGAGTCTGGGGACGGGACTGAAATCCACGAGGTCCTCCGTCATACTGCTGCCTGTGGTGTAGTTGGGGCCGGCTACTAGGGTCATGGGGTGAGGGTCTGCGCTGGGCTAGGCTTGGTCTGGGGGCTGGGTCTCCATAGTGACGGTGGGCATCTGAGGACTGTGAGGAGGCATAGCCAAGGTAGTTCTCCTGGCTCTTGGGTTGCCAGGGAGACGGCCCCTGGTCTCGGGCCTGGGGGCTCTTCTGTTGCCATGGCGCTGGCCGTCTGTCGGGGTAGGGAGCCTTGCGGCCCCTGTGAGGGGCCTCTCTCCAGCCAGGAGGGGCCTTGCCAGGACCGCCCCCTCTGCCACTGGGGAACACCCGAGGAGGTTCTCCGCCATTTTGAGATCCATAGTCACTCGTGTAGGACCTAATAGAAAACACAATTATAATACATCACAATATCTCATCAAAGAAAGGCTACAGACTTCGGCAAAGATCTTTACAGCACTCTGTAGGGTTGGGCGATTCAATTACAATTTAAACAGACAATATTAACGTACAGCCAATTTAGCGTATTATATTGATATTGATAGTTATCGATCATTTTCAATTACCCATTTTAAGGCTATAGTTGAATTGTTGAATTAAAAAAAATCGTTGGATATGTTGTCACATATATTTGCCTTTAATCGTGATAGTGCAGTGAAGAGTGGGATAGGAAATTAGAGGGAGAAGAGGTGGGGAGTGGACAGGAGAAATGACATCGGATTATTCTGGGATTAACTTTGCACGAGACACTAAACTGGAAACATCACACCGACAAAATCACTAACAAAATCTCTCGTACACTAGGCCTAATGAAGCGTATGAAAAATTTTCTGCACGTCTGGTACATCTACAGAAACGAGCTATGAGGATCATCATCAAAAGCAAATATAATGAGCATACTGAACCAATGTTCAAACGGTTAAATCAGTTAAAATTAGATGATATCTACACAATACAGTGCCTGAAATTCTACCACAAGTTCTTAACCTTCAAGAACGTGGGTTTTAAATTTTTACAACGTACTCAGCTGGATGAGTTTTTTTTGGCTCCTTCACGAATGTTCTACAGAATGTTCTACAGGAACATTCTACAGTCATTGTCAAGGCTGCAAGGAAATTATAAATGTTTGCCTGATCTGATGTGCTACCTTCACGTTTTTATTTAGCATTCGCAAAAATATTTGACTAATATCAGACTAAATCAACAAGTGGTTCTTTCTCAATCGTGTGACGTCATCGTAACAACGTAGGCCAACTGGTACGTGCACGTTTGAAACGATGACAACGTCGTGGCAGTCTCCAGCCAGCCACACACGTGGATTTCCTCGTACGTGAGCTGGCGTCTTTTTGGTCTTCCGGACATGTCCACTTTCTATAATTTAATCTATGTTGTTTTATTAATTACTTTAGATAACGTTTGCGTAGCTACTATGTTCGTGCTTATTCTGTGTCATGAATGAATGAATGAGATGCCGGGTATGTGACAGTCGCTGTGCTTCAAACTGTGGATGCGCTCATATTGCGCAAATAAAGTTGCAATTATAATGGGACGAGTTGAAGGTGTCTGCGTAGTTATTGTGCATGAATGATACGGAGGATGTAGGGAGTAAAGTTTACTGAGCTGTCAGTTGGGAGCAGCTCAGCTGGGTGAGGTTTTTTTGGCTCCTTCACAAATGTTCTACAGAATGTTCTACAGGAACATTCTACAGTCATTGTCAAGGCTGCAAGGAAATTATAAATGTTTGCCTGATCTGATGTGCTACCTTCACGTTTTTATCAGCAGTGCATTCGCTAAAATATTTTACTAATATCAGACTAAATCAACAAGTGGTTCTTTCTCAATCGTGTGACGTCATCGTAACAACGTAGGCCAACTGGTACGTGCACGTTTGAAACGATGACAATGTCGTGGCAGTCTCCAGCCAGCCACACACGTGGATTTCCTCGTCCTTGAGCTGGCGTCTTTTTGGTCTTCCGGACATGTCCACTTTCTATAATTTAATCTATGTTGTTTTATTAATTACTTTAGATAACGTTTGCGTAGCTAGTATGTTCGTGTTTATTCTGTATCATGAATGAATGAATGAGATGCCGGGTATGTGACAGTCGCTGTGCTTCAAACTGTGGATGCGCTCATATTGCGCAAATAAAGTTGCAATTATAATGGGACAATTTGAAGGTGTCTGCGTAGTTATTGTGCATGAATGATACGGAGGATGTAGGGAGTAAAGTTTACTGAGCTGTCAGTTGGGAGCCGCTCAGACTGAGGTAGCTTGTGGATTTAGCACTACATATCTGTTTCAGAGCACGCGAAATTCAGAGCTCATCTTAGGGCGTACTTAGCAGCTATTCTACGTACCACATTTGGCTGAAATGTTTAATCCTACGAACCCTTGTTGGACGTGAGATTTCCCTTGATGCTAAGTAATGTAACACAAATCAGTCGTTTCACTGTTTTATTGTGCTTGGTAATGACTGACTACCAGTACTGTGGTAAGACACTGGCTATGAAACCAGCGAACTCCCTCGAGGTAAAGCACTTGCCATGCATAGTCGAGTATCACACAAGCATTCATTTGTTTACTCGGTGTAACTTTTGTAATCATGACAAAAGTTACACTGAGTAAACAAAATGGTAACAAGATCATGTGGAGAGATTGTTCTCCTTCAGTCAATGTTAGCTCGTGTTAGCAATTGACGCATAGCAGGGGCGGAGTGGGACACAAAAATCCACCGGGACTATTCTGACTGCACCGGCCCACCACCGGCCCACAACATGCCCAAAACTGGCCCAACCCATCCCCTCCACCTCCCATATATCAACTTCACAAGCAATTATTGTTAGATTTAGTGTTGATGTGTGGGTGACAGACATGTGTATTTGTATATGTACATTTATGGAAATACGGAACAAATCGCTTCCCGTATTGGCTCAAATGTTATGCTAATTCGCAACAATGTGTCCTGTCAACTCACTCGCATCACTAGTTGACGGCTGGTTGAATAAATCCGTAATTCTTGTACATTTTGATGCACTCTCCTCCAGCATCCGCCTCTTTTTCAGTCTGCCCTTTTCGGCCCCTCCTTTCTCTTATGTCCCTCCATCAGGTCAGCTTCACCTGCTGTCTCTCCCTGATAGCCGCTAATTTATCTCCCTACGTTCACTTGATAAAGGCAGAACGATACGTATTTCCCATGAGGCTTTGCTCCGACCATTGTACGTTAATTTATGAGCAAAAAAAAACGAATTAAATCGCTGGCCAATTTATATTTGTGGTCATGAAAGTAATGTAGCGTCTGAATAAAAAGAATTACATCAATATAGGAGGCTAAACAAAAGCAGTAGGCTAGATTAATGAGAGTGAGTTTAACACCCACCATGAGTGAAATATAGAGAGACAAAAAGTGGTTTAAATATTGGTTGGACCGTTATGATGAGTAACTCTCTGAGAACTTGGAGCTTTTCACGCGACCAAGAATTGACGTACATGTCAACGTTAGGGCCGCTTATGAATTAAACTAGGGCTGCAACGATTACTCGAGTTACTCAAGTAACTCGATTACAAAAAATGATCGAGGATTTTTTTTTGCCTCGAGGGTTCGTTTAGTTAATATCATGCTCTGGTGTCACCATTTCATACGGACTTGTATTATTGACGCGCGCGCGCATTCAAAGATTTACGGTCTCTGTAGACAGCAGCGATCGTGAGCATCGATCGTACGTACGATTGTACGCATTGTCATGTAATGGAAATTGATTAATTAAATGGAGATAAAGAATACTGCTTTGGTAATCGTGGGTGTTCTAACAGTCACTGCCCGAGCGATACAACCAAGCAACCTAGAACCAGCAAATACAGTTCTTTAACTCATTAACGTTAACAGTTCACCATGCGGAGCCACTTCAATGTAACGTAAATGTTGACGCTAGCTGATTTACGATTGCTAGATACTATGGACACAAGCGTAAGTTTAAATTTACGGTGTGTGAGGTTATTTGTAGACTATACTATGAGTGATAGTGATGCTAGGCATGATGTTACAGTAAGTAGCAGAGCGAGTTCAAATGCACCAAGATCTCATGTCATGCACGTCTCTCCTCCCGCACGCGCGGTCACATACACACAGCTGCTGCATGAGTTTTGACCCAATTAAAGTGTTGGATTAAAAAATATTTTCTTTTTTCAGGAATAACAGCCAATTGCTTATTATAACTAAATTATTTCAGGCTGCAACTGTCCCTAAACCCAATGTACTGGTAGCCTACATTGTCTCTATAACGCTCGCATGGTGTTTCTATGGCAGCAGTCTAAAGTTTGCAACGCAAACCAGTGAGCAGCATTTATCATAGCACGCACACACAGAAACACACACGAACATTACTCCCAAAACAGCACTATAATGCTTGTGAGTCAATTTTATTGAATCTTTCAATGCGCGTGTGTCAGCAATAATATTATTGAAAGAGGCATTTATAGGGTGGGGTCACTTTGGGTCAGTTAGGCTATGTCATTACTTTGGGTCATTTATGGGGTCGAAGGTAAACAAACCAAGCGTGGTAGCCATTGTAACTAATCCACGTTAGTTCTATCTATCTCAATCTGTCTGCTAATCCTTCAGAAAACAATGACTAAGTGTTACATAAACACAAGACGTTTATAATTTGAATGCAATGGGGTTAGTTACTTTGATGACATTTTGGAGGTTTTGATAACGCGATCGCGGCAACTGCGCGATGCTAGTCGGTCGGATACGTTAGCACGGCGGCTACGTTAGCATGGCGGCTAATAATGCGAGTCACTATTGACATGACGTTGTTGAAAACGCAAAATTACTTTAATCCGATTACTCGATTAATCGATGAAATTCTGATAGAATACTCGATTACAAAAATATTCGATAGTTGCAGCCCTAAATTAAACACTGTTGCGAAGGCCGGCTTGCAGGCTGCTTCACGCCACTGACCCATAGTGCTAGCCCACACACAGTCATTGTTGCGCACCCATTGGAATACTCGTGTAGCTACATTCTAAAACACACTGGTGTGACCGTACACTTTTACGGAAAATCAGCGGCCGTCACACCAGTGTGACCGTACGTTCTTAAAGGTTAAACAAAAACCTCCCTGCTTATTTCCTGAACATGTTCACTCAAAATGCATCTTGTCACAAGGGACCATCGTAGATTTAACACCCCTATTTGCAAGACTGCTGCCTACAAACATTGTATTAGACATCATATTCCATATTTACTGGCACACTCAGACACATGCATGACAGGCTACACATAGCCTACAAGGATTAACCCGGTATTCAAAAGCCCACCTCATTTCCAAATACTCTGCCAGCTGTACATTAGAACATTGCTATGTTGCAACTCTAGATCGGGTATTGGTGGCAATGGGCCGATCCATTAAAAAAAAGAAAAAAATATGTTTATGTATATACTTGAATCCTATTCCTACTACCTTGATGCTTTGATAATTCAATTTCCCTCACGGGATTAATAAAAGTTTTAGGGCTGGGCAAGTTAACGCGTTAATGTTGAGTTAATTCATCAATTAATTAACGACGACAATTATTTTATTGCGCGTTAACGCAGCTTTTATTATTTATTTTATTATTGTAAAAGTCTGTTGCCAATAGGCTTTTATTTAATAACAAAACACCGACGATACCCATTTTTTTTAAGCACCGTAGGTACCGTGTTCGCCGGTGTCAGCTGTTAGAATCGGTGCTGCGCTTCTTCTGGAACTGACAGGGGCAGTATACGCTTCGTTCCAGTCGAAGTTTTGTCATGTTTTTCACACGCAGATCTGGCATTTACTATTGTAAACGATGAAACTACTGGAGGCGGCCAGGTGTGAAGTGTTGCCAGACTGGAAATGGCGTATCGTATCATAGGCTCATTTTGGAGGATAATTATCATATCTGGCAACACTGGAAAGGCGGTTGACCAATGAGAGCACGCGCAAAAAGGTGGAATGTAACGGAGATACCCTTTCCAAAAGACGTAATATTAGTTTGTGAAACACAAATATCTGACGAGGCTAGATCCCGGACGCTTTTGGAATCCCTGCTGGACGCATTTTTTAGGTCTCGAAAAGAGGCATGTTCGGGTAGAACAGGACGTCTAGTCACCCTACTTTTGACCATTATGCAAACGATGCTACCGTGTTCTTCAGACCAAGGGAGATAGTACTTTCAATTTAGCAAAGCACCTGAAAGACAGTCATCTGTATTTGTTTAAAGAACTCAAGGATAGTTCTGATTCATATTAACAACATCCAAATAATGCAGTTTTTTAAATCTGTCATACTGAAATACACGTTACATGATGTTTAAAATGATGGGCACGTGTGTTACAATGGCTAATGTTATGTACAGTGGCGTGCACAGACATTTTGGGGGGCAGGTGCTCAGGGGGGAAGGGAAGGGCACTTTTTAGCGCACGCGGAACACCTTATTATAAAAAAGTTACACGCACATGTTGAATGAAATTTTACTTTTATTTGTATCATTCTCTAAACGTGAGTTTCCTATAGAAAAAAGTCACACCACCAACAGATAAAATCCACATCCTATATGAACTATATACAGTCCTTGCGTTATCTGTCATTGGGCTATACAGCGTAAAGCTTTATCAGGTGACCAGTTGGCTAAAAATGCTTAGTTGTTTGTGGCTGTAAGACATTTTACTGCACAACAAAATGATTAGGCTACACATTGGGCTTAGAGGGCAAACTATACGATTTTACTTGATCTGTAAGACAATAAAGAGACCAAACAGTACCCCACGAGGAGTTATAGTGAGCTAGACTGTTTAATGAAGAAGCAGATGGGCATTTTTCACAAGTAATGGGGAACTTCCCGTTCCTTCTGTCCCAAATGAATGTGTTAATTTATGTTGTCTAACATAACATATAGGCCTACAATAGAAAACGTTCTTCTTAACACATAGATTTGCAAAATCTACCGAAATTATTTGTAGGCTTATGTGGTCGTCCTCACGTTATCTGTCATTGAAGTAGTTTATCAGTGACCAGTTGGCTAAAAATGCTTCAAGTTGTTTGTTGCTGTATGAGACATTTTACTGCACAACAAAATGATTACACGTTTTGCTTAGAGGGCAAACTGTACGATTATACTTGACCTGTATGTTACCTGGCTTGTGGGAACACGGGAGAAGATGCCTGTCTGCGACCGTGCCTGCTATGCTGGAGACGCTTCTGTTTACTGAAGCGCATGTGGTGCCCTGCGCGTGCCAGCGCGAGTGCACGTGATAAAGGAAGAGAATTGAGTCTGGTCTGTGCAAGGGGGACGTGGCTCATTTTTGGGCATTGTTTCAGTCCTTTTTAATCGCTTAGGTTTTTAAAAGATTATTTCCAAACCGGCCTCAGTAAAATGTTAATAATATAAAAAAATAAATAAATAAATAAAAAGTTTCAAAAGGGCATTTTCGTTGATAAAGGGCAAAAGTCCTGGTGCGTTAGCACCACCTAGTGTCTATGTGTGCACGCCACTGGTTATGTACGTAGTTGAGGTAAGCTATGCTGTAGTTTTAACGTTAGCCTATAGCCTACCTTGCTTAGAATTAGATAGAGAGAGAAAGAGAGCATGTAACTTGAAAGTATCATGACTTAACTAGGGAAATTCACAGAATGTCCTAGTTTAATATAGTTACTTACACATAAATATGCAATTGGTTTGACAACACGATTACCCAATTTTTTTTTCCCCAATGCCATATACTCTCAATGTAGCCGATGTATAAAACGATTTGCGAGTGACAGCTCGAATTTCGCCGCAACCACACTGAACATTTCGATTTATTTTGTATGAAATACATCCTTTAAGAAGCTCAAAACTCATGTTCATCTTGTTAGCTGAATGGCTGCACTGTTATATGCATGTTTTTGTTTTGCACTGTTGTTGTTTTTGCACAGTACCTTCTGAAAAGATGCCTGGAAGTCTGGAATGTGTCTGGGGTCACTAGTTGTTGCACTTTAACCATTAATTGCACTTTATTATGTTGTGCTATGCTATATTGCACATGTTTTGTATTTCTTATGACATTTTGCTATTTTCACATATTTTAATAAAGAAGAAGATAATGTTTCAAGTTCAAGTACATGGAATCTTGGAAAATCCTTCTTTTTTTTTTTTTACCGTGGAATCGAAATTGGTATCGAGAATCGTGTTATTTTTTTACTGGTATTGGTACCGACTACTGAATTTTTGGTATCGTGACACCCCTAGTATCGGAGGTGTAAAAAGCGGATCGGTGCATCCCTAGTACTCACTTGATCACATCTGTTGTTGTAAACCCTACCTAACTCCCATTATGTTAACATAACTTTGCATTAAAATCTAGCAATTAACTACTCTGGGTGGATCCTATGACAGCGGCACAATATGTAGCCTTATAGGATTCTCCCGACAGAATCATATACTTTTCTATACACTCATCTAATTTCATTGTTTATTTCATGTATCTAATTTATTGCATGTTATTCCATCCTTACAATTGTACTAATAGTGTTGCTGTCAAATAAACAGTTCTGAGTTCTGAGTTCTAATAATGTGCACAAACCATTCCACTGCACAAAATCTCACTTGCTGTCAATCTCAGATTGCAGACGTTCAAGAGCCGTCTTTGTGTCGGCTTACTAACCCTAACCAAAGAGCGGTCTGGGCGACTTCCATAGCTGAAAAGATCAGACAATACAAAGATGTTCCACCTCTGACACTGATCACTGGCCCATTGGATTGATGGAAATCTCAGGCACCAGAGCACCCACTCCTTGCCAAGCTGGCACACAGGTATCTGTGTCCCAGGGACCAGTGTCTCTGCAGAAAGAATATTTTTATTGCGGTGACAATCAATGCTAAGTGGAGTGTACCCGCCTCAGTGCATACTGACCACTTACATAAAGCAAGTTGGTAATGCTTGTTAAAGCAACAACAACAATTATACAATAACTGCACCCAGGGCTCAAAATTAACTTTTGGCTGGTAGATGAAAAAAATGACCAGCCAATCATATTTTTTACCGGCCAAAATGAAACCTGGCATTTCAGACCTACTCTGACATTGACATAAACAACCTTTACCTATGATTATAATATCATTGTCATTCTCAGAATGGATAAAACTAAATCAACTAATTTCACTTTTAAAAATCGATTTTATTTTTGAAGAGCCAGAACAATACAATGGTATCAAGGCGCTTTACATGGCCCAGAACCTGAAACGAAAAAATAAGAAAAAAACTTGTGCTGACAATACTACAACTCAATTCCATATACTTAATGGCTGGTTTCCCTGTAATGTTACTAAACAGCCTGGTTATGACGTTGTTTGTGCCGTATCATTTTGATTTTGCATTGCTGGCTGACGTTTGTAGCTCGCTAGTTAATGGCAACTCCCCATGCTAGCTAGCGATAGCTAAAATTAGTCAGCCTAACTCATCGGGAGCCGGGAGGACAGGGGATATTATTGCACAACAATAGTGGATACAAGCTCAAAATCATATGATCAATAGTTGATTTCTTGTCAGCCTGGCAAGGAAGTAGAAAACTTATCTTGATGATGGCTCCATTAGGTTGAGAGGCTAGGATAGCTAGCTGCTTAGCTGCAAACAACGAACTTGTTGACAGCTGACTGGTTAACGCCCACTGACGTTTACCTTTGCTGGAGAGGTGATGCACCGGCAATGAATCGCCACATTATAGCTTTCGTTTATCTGCGGTAAATTGCATGTGGTAAAGTAAGTTAGTCTGTTGCGCTCAAAATATTAGAACTTTAAAAACTTTGTATTCGCGGGCAAAATATCAGAACTTTGTATTCGCATAAAAATTGTTTTAGTTTGATTAAAATTCTAAGAACTCTCTCCCACTGTTCGTCTTGGCGTTGCAAGCTATTTTTAACCATGATGGGCGCGGTAGTCGGGAGCTATACTCCGCAATGTAACTCGCCAAGTGGCGGGGCACCTGACAATTTAGTCGCCAGCCCAAAAATCTACACGCCATTGGCGCTTGGCGGGTGCCAATATCGAGCCCTGACTGCACCCTTCTGATAGCACCTGCTTGTGATTGATATAAGAGGAGGCTAGTGCAGTATTCAACTACACACTCCTGAACGCTATAAGAGGAAGCTAGTGCAGTATTCAACTACACCCTTCTGATCGCTATAAGAGGAAGCTAGAGCAGTATTCAACTACACCCTTCTGATCGCTATAAGAGGTAGCTAGAGCAGTATTCTCTGTATGGACATCATGACAGAAGCAACAAAAAAAACGAGGAAGACAAAAAGAGTAATCGAGCAAGAGACTGAATAAGAGTCAGTCTCAGACTGGCGTTTACCTATTGGAGAGTGCCCTAACCTAGCCTGACAATGTCATACTCATAATTCTAGTCAGAATATGAGTCTGATACTGACCCATTGGGCTGTGATTATGGGGCGTGTTTCAACGAACCAGGAAAAAAAAATGCCTCTTCGCTCAATTGGATACCTACAACCAATCAGAGCAACATAGTATGACCATCTGATACATTAAAACGTTTACCGGATCCCATAGGAAGGATGGCAAAAACATATTTTCGATCAACAAATGCTTTGATCGCGTTTCTCTGTTCCTCTTTCAAAATGAATGCGCCGTCAATATCTGTGAGATATGCCTGCTCACGTACGTATTAGCAGCATGGCTAGCTAGCTACTATGTGTTTCAATGGATTTTTTGTCTAAGCGTTAGCAATAACCTATCAATAATGGTCTAGAGCGCTTAAGTTAAGACCTACAATCCTCGGCAACATTCGTGTTGCACATACACAACTAACCGAGTCAATGTAGACATAAAAAAGGTGTGTAGAAAGCTTAAAATCACATAAAATATGTCCCACTAAGCTCCCGTGACGCCGCCATCTTGGTTCGATTTCTTATCTATCTATCTAATCAACTCAAGCGTTGGTTGGTCATCTGTCCATCATCGTATAAAGCCCGCCCTGACAATTTGAATGGTACGACAAAATCCGGACTTCTGATACTCTCTCCCCAACTGCACAAAGGCAGACCGAATCTCCCTGACCAAAAATGTTGTAGGTGGGGTTCGGGCTCGAATCCAGGCTAGCCCTAACCCTAACCCTAGCCCTAAGACACAACAAGATGGCAGACAGATGCGAGCGGGCCTTCACACACAGACACACGCACACTGTATACCAGTGTTTCCCCTACAATGATATTAGGGTGGCGCCCCGCCCCCCCAACGGCCCCGACCGCCCCCCCTGGAAGCTCAAGTAAAAAAAAAAAAAAATTGATTTTATAAATATAGCGCCAGATCACAAAATAAGTCATTTAAGGTTACCTTTACCATAAAACATGTAAAATTATACTTATTTTTTAAGTAAAACTGCTTATCCTAACCCCTAATCCTGAAGTATAATTGTTGCATACTGTTACTGTAAGATGTTATATTGACTACTGTCATTAAAAGAAACACATGAACATCATAATTAATTTAAGTGTTTGTGTCCGTGCGCCGCGGCCTCCGTGATTCCCACCTCTATATCATGACGGTGTAGTTACCGTGGGCAATGCATTGTGATAGTATCGTGAGTTACTCCTTGATTCCCACCTCTATATCATGACTGTGTCGTAACCGTGGGCAATGTGTTGTGATAGTATCGTGAGTTACTCCGTGATTCCCACCTCTATATCATTATGATGGTGTAGTTACCGTGGGCAATGTATTGTGATAGTATCGTGAGTAACTCTGTGATTCCCACCTCTATATCAAGATGGTGTAGTTACCGTGGGCAATGTATTGTGATAGTATCGTGAGTTCCTCCGTGATTCCCACCTTTATTTCATGAGGGTCTAGTTACCGTGGGCAATGTATTGTTCATACAACCAAACTCTGCTTATTCATTGTGTGCTTTTTCTCATGCATTTGCATTGATCCAGCCAGATGTATCAGACCCTTACTCTAAGTAGTCCATTGCCAAAAGTAGCGCTAGTGTTTGATTGGCCAGGACTAGCACTTTGGTCAACTAACAGGACACATGCTTCACATTGGCTAAATAGAACAAATACTTCCTTGAGCCTCACAATTCAAATAGGTGTCTACGGTTAAGAGAGAGCGTAGGACAGAGAGAGAGAGAAAGTGTGTAAAAGAGAGAGAGTGTACAAGAGAGAGTAGAAGAGAGAGTGTAGAAGAGAGAGAGAAAGAGAGAGCAGAAGAGTGAGTGTAGAAGAGAGTCTTGACCTGTGTTTCACCCTTGGGGATCCGGAGCGTGGTCTCACCATGTTTCAGCTTCAGATACAGGCTCTCTGTAGACAAACACACATGACACACACTCACATCTTGGCTTCACCACTTACAACATTGCAGGTAAGTAACCATACATTTGAACTGAAAAGGGGCATTTGTATCAGTTAAGGCGAGACACGGCAGGTGAAATATCGATTTTTTCATGCCCTGGTCAAATTTGAGATTTTGGGCTAGTTTGCCTCTAACTTGTTATCTTTCATACTACCATAAAGAAAACGTCAAAATTACACATTTAAGTGTCTGTTTCACTGCATTTAGTTCAGCCGCGGCATCCATTTTCTCCTAACTTTACCAAGAATTCTCCCTTGAACCACGTTCAGCGTTTCGTCTTTTTACACGACATCTTTCATGTCTGGAATGACTTTAAAGCTATGAGCCTCGATCAGAAGGCTGTGTAATCCAAATATGGGCATTTCCTTTCTTTTCAGCAACCAATCCTGACTTTCTGAAGGGATTCATTGGCTGACGGCGCTTTTCTGCTAACGTGATTCGCTCAGTGCCCCACGTGTTGTCTTTAAATGCGGTTTTCTAAAAATGAGTGTTTTTTCATTTTTAGGTACACATTTCTCAGCCTATGTAGAACCTAGGTGCACCACACTTCCCAGTTGCACACATAGCATTGTTATGAAGACATCTACAGATGGATGTATTTATAAATTGTTCCTGGCCAGATTTATGGGTCATTTTACCAGGAAATCATGGCGAAAATAGGGTTTTTAAGGCCACGGATAGTATATTTTGATTTCCCAGGTCATAAAAGCAGATATCCTAAAATCCATCTGAGTATTTTTTGTCATTTGATATATGAACAAAATAAAAAAAGAATTTTGGTCCTGGCTTTATCACAGTTTAAGATTCATGTACCTGAAATATATGCAAAAACGTGCATATTTAATGAGATCCAACCTAATTAGCATAATTAAATATGCAAAATTCTAAAACTTGTAATACATTTTTTTCTTGTAATGATGTATGTAATCAACTGGTAAAGTTTCATGGTGATCCCTTGTATTTTATTTTTTTACCCTATTCACCTGCCATGTCTCGCCTTAAGTCACTATAGATGACAGCATTCTAACCAACAGGCAATGAAGAACATTCAACCCTAGACACCAGCCTTAGCAGCGAGATTCTCTTGAGCTCCCAGGATGCCTACACTCGCCCAGCCTTCGTCATCATAACTTTACTCATTCAAAATGTAAATGATGTTACCCATCCCAACACCCGGTTAATAACACAGGTAGCACACACTTAAACAGTGAGTCTGTAAGACTGAAGGAGACGTGACACAGAAGACAACATCCGAATGAATATTGGCTTAAATGTTAACATTAGTTGCATGACATCCATCTTTAGGTTTACTTTTATCGTCATTGCTCCAAAGCACATGTTTAACGCTTAAACTGACAAACTGTTCAAACGCTTAAACTGACAAATGGTAGTGTACGAGCTAACATGCGCTAAGCCAAAAGTATGTCATCAACAGAAACGAGGGCACTATTTTGAGCTAGTTAACGTGAGGACATTTAACAACAACAATTCAGATCCGGCCAATATTAACAATCTATCTACGTAACAGTTTACAAAACTATGCTGGGTGATGAAAATAAAGTTAAACTAGCGAGGACATTACATTCTTGATAATGGTGCTAACGTTAACTAATCAAAGCAATACTGCGCACCAATTTGCCAATTTTTAGTTCTAATTGTCTGAGCAACTACTTAGTATCATTTTAAATTCAATTTTGATGATCTATGGTCATGTGAAGAACAACTAAACACAGCTGTGGTTCCCACTAGCCGTCAAGGCCAAGCCCAATGTAGTTCCGTGGTTCGGGTTGGAACCACAGAATGTTAGAAAAAAAAAGTAAGGAAAGCCTCCGTAGCACAACATCGCCAGCAACATAACTAAAGTTAGCATGTTAGCAAGTTTGTTTTTAACAGTGCCAACTAGGCTGTTGGCAGTGATTGCATGATTTGTAGGAAGGTAGCTTGCTAGTTTTTAGACCAAAGCTCCATAGTGATTCTTTAAATAGCACACTGCCTGGCGAACGTCAACCATTTTTTTGCTGACTCTAACGTTACACAACAGAGACATACTCTTCTATTACAAGGTGCTTGACTTTTAAGGATTCCGTAAGCTATGAATGCTACCAACGGTAAACTTCATTCAAAATGATGTTTACTTAGCTCCCCAAACTATGCCAATAAGCTATGATATCTATAGCTAGCATAGCTAGGCTACTGTGCTGACGGCTACTCACCTTTGGGCCACGTTTAAACAAGTCGAGAGGTGAAGCAATCTGATATGAGCTACAAATAGCCCCGTAAGCTCGATGCTGTGGCGTTCAGCTTTTTAATCGACAGCAACTTGACCGAGTCATTCACATTTCTCTTTAGCTAATGTCAGAAAAACGACTGAACGGTAAGCCCTGAAAATCAGGTTGCTTTCAGAATATCTTACCCTTTCCGTTGGAGGAGCTGGAACGAGGAAACGGAAATGACATAAAAAGTAATTGTTGCGGTCTAGTTCACACTCATTTCAAAGAAATACTTTGTACAACAACAAAAACGATAACAATAATAAGAAGAAGAATTAAATTACATGTATGTTTTTATTCAAAATAATGAATGTAGTTAATAAACAAAACAAAACCTACATAGAAAAAAATATCATTTGGATACGACGTTTCCATGGTAATGTATAACTACATTTAGTCAAGTCAAGTCAAGTTAAATTTTGCAGCGCTGCCAACTCTCACTGTTTCGCCCCCTGTGACACACGCTTTTGCCTGTTTTCACACGCACTCACGCCACACATCCAATTTCTCACGCAAAAAAAATATTATTTTGTTCCGAGTCGCGTTCGCTCCTTTTCAAACTCTCCCCGACGGTAGATGGCGCCAAGGAGTGCATCTTTAACCTGTTACAGATGCACTCCTTCAATCTGAGCAGAGACTAGGTTATTGGAATGTGGTTCAATTAAGTACTCACTCTTTTAAACTTTAAATCTTGCGTGTGAACTTGATTTTGTGTGGTGAATGTAAACTCAGCTGTCTTAAAGGCACCCAGTGCAACTTTATGTAAACATTCAATGAAAAATAAACATTCAATTTCTAGTCTTTTTTACACGTAGTAAGTTTCAATAACTCCATACCATTACATATCGACATTCAAGGAGCAAAGATGAGACGTCGTTGTTTGGTGAGAACTGATAGAAAATCGTAAACAACAACAATCGCTGGTGGGGAGAAGCCATTTTTCCATTGACTGGAAGCCTGCTTTATTTATTGCAGGTAAAAAAAATAAAGAAAATGGCGGCGATTGTTGTTGTTATCGATTTTCTATCAGTTCTCACCACACAACGACGTCTCATCTTTGCTGCTTGAATGTCGGTAATGGTATGGAGTTATTGAAACTTACTACGTGTAAAAAAGACTAGAAATTGAATGTTTATTTTTAAGCCTCGAAAGTTGCACTGGGTGCCTTTAACAAGGAGGAGAGCACCTTGTTAACCTTGTGTATACTGCTCAAAACATCATAGCATTGGGCCTCATTCTCAACAGCAGTTGGGAAGACTTTCAGAAGGAACTCCACTTCGGTGGATTTAGGAAAACATTTGCCATTCTCCATAGTTTTTTCTTCTGTGCTTTCTTCTGAACTTCAGACGACTTTCAGAACGCGAAATAGCAGTCGTAACTCTGCCGGAATCTTCAGTAGGGTCCGACTGCGTCCTGCGTCCTCCTGCCAAGACACGCCCCGTGTACAAAGACGCGCCCCTCGTGTAAAATACACGCCTATATACAACGACTGACCAATCTCAGCGTGATAACGTAATACGTAGGATTGTGATT
Organism: Sprattus sprattus; assembly: GCF_963457725.1. Taxonomy (NCBI): domain Eukaryota; kingdom Metazoa; phylum Chordata; class Actinopteri; order Clupeiformes; family Clupeidae; genus Sprattus; species Sprattus sprattus. Next base: position 42,391,689 of record NC_137920.1, read on the forward strand.
TCCTACTGAAATCGGGGAGTAATTTTCTAACGTAGCACAGAGACGGGTAAAAAATAACGAAATATTTGTCCTTGTACTGTTGAGTACAGTGTCACAATGACAATGGGATTTCCACTGAAGTTTCCCCCGTCCTTCTTTAGTCTGATGTTGGAGTTTATTTGTAAGCAACTTTATTGGAGCTCCAGCAGTTGTCTTGTTGAGCAACAACATTGTTAACTCTTGTCAAAACCTACAAAACGTAGTTATCTTTGAAATACAGCTACACAGCCTGCCACACCATATGTACACAAAATGGGGTTTCAATATTTCAGTTAACTTCTGCAAGTCCAGATATTGCCTGGTGTTTGTAGGCTACGGGAGGGGTCAATTTACTGTAACAGTGGAGTTAAAAAGTTAGTGTAACATTTTGCTCATGGGCAGTGTCATTTAAATTCTGGCTCTTAATATTCACAAAAATATTGATTGGAATTTACTCTGAAAATGTCAGGCTGTCCAAAGAGTAATGAAGAGAAACCGAATTTGCATTTACTGATAACTGTGATGTCAAATGCATATACTTGGCTTTACAGAGGTACAAAGTAAAGTTACTTAAAGGATACAAGCCTTAGAATTGTACATTTTCGCCCCTATTCCACTTGTATTGTTTACAGACAATTCTTATGCATACCATAGGGAATTCTTAGTAAGGGAAACATGACTCAGGCCATAAGAGTAGGTTACATTTTTTTATTATACAGAAAGGGAAGGTCATTATACAAAGCATTTGAAGTAAATACAAAATATGTGCAATAACAGGGATAAAATTATTATTAAAAATGGGAAACAAGAGGCATTGGCAGGTATAAGTTAACACAAAAAAAGTACAAAATTAAGGGGACGGAGAAGAGGGCCCCCAGAATTGGGACCCAGAGGCAGAGCAGATGTGTGTGTGTGTGTGGGGGGGGGGGGCGCAGCCAAACATCTCGCAGGGGCCCCTTCTACAATATTTCGTGGGCCCAGAGAGAGAGAGAGAGAGAGAGAGAGAGAGAGACACTTTTTACTCATTTATATCCCACTCCCGCCCATCATTCAGGTGGCAATCCCAACTACAATAGCCGGGAAAGTCGTCAGTTGCATTAAAGCCCTGGAGGACTCCCCGCTGGCCGTTCCCCCTGTAGCCAGGCCCGCTGTCTTTGCACAGTTGGCGCCATTGCAGATTGCGGCACTCAGAAATGGCCAATGCCGTTCGGTACCTCTCCCGGTGGCTTGGAGCCAATCTGCTCCATTTCACCACACCTAAAATCCAATGAGCAGTGTCAGTTTAGATGCCTACACTAATTTCTCTACAACCACACTTTTTGGGCATTTTTATGGCATGTCAACATCTGATGCAACAGCTCTGTAAATGCAGTATTATTTAATAACTTACTGTCTAGCCAGTTGTAATGGGCCTCCTCATAAAACTGTGGCTGGCAGACAACAGTGTTCATCTTTTGGCAGGTCATAGCCAGCCGCAGGATGGCGGAATAACCATCTTCCAATACCACCATGAGAAAAATCTCTCACAAATCTCTCTTTCCTCCGGCAACTGTGGAAACAAACAGGTGGCAGTTTGTCAAAGGGTGAAGAGCTGGTGGGGGAATGCAAACAGGCTTTGCAAAGTTCTGCACTAGGGTTTTGGAATTCACTATCATAGGCACTGAAAGCAGTGAAACAGGAGCTTAGCAGTGTATGTATGATCAGGGCCTTTCAGTCATGTTCTGCCATGTTTGTAAAGAACAGCATATCCAAACAGCTTTCAAATATGGTACAGTCTATGGCAGTTATTGTGACATACCTTCCAACCTCCTGGTCGTCAGGCCAGCGTTTTTTGAAAGGTGTAGGTGCCTATCACACACACACACACACAGTGCAGAAAATGAATATGCTGGTACACAAATTTACACTCGCTCAGACACATTCACTCAACACACACAGCGTAAAACATTAACATACTGATACAGACATGTACAACACACACGTCCTACACTTTGTCGGAGAGCCTTCCCAGATGAGTTACAGCTGTAATAGCTGCAAAAGATGTGTATATAAAGTAATATTACAGCAATAGGTGTATATAAGAAACATAACTTCTTACCTTGGTCAAAACCTTGAACCTTGGTCAAAACCTGAAGTTTTGCAGATTAGATAGACAGATAGATTTTGTAGCCTTCCAAAAAGGAACAGAAAAGTAAATTAGAAAATATTAACTGTTAGTATTCCTTGTTCACTACATCACAAGTTAATTGATATGTTATGAGTTTGATAAATGCATAAAGGACATAGAATATAAAACATCAGTGACATGCATTAAACTTTCAATTACCATTGTGAGATATGGCTGCTATGTCATGTGTTTGAACATGTGCAACCATGGCTGGGTAATCGCCAACTTTTCTACAAACTTGGCACCCGTAAGAATCTCCCAACCGCACTGGCTGCATCAGAGATCCATGTTTGCAAACTGTTGGATGGATCTGAAAAGACAAAAAGTAATTTCTGCTGCACAAACAATTCAACCAGATTTACAGTTTAAGTCAGCTCTTAGGTATCCCATGTGTAATTAACTAAACCAACCCTATAGATAAATGCAAGTGTATACAATGTAAGCGTAGGTGTGACATAGATGCTGTAACATGGCTCACACAAACAGACGGTCTTCCTCAGGCATCTTTGATCTAATTAAGTCCTTTGCAAGCAGTGTGCAGATCCTTTCCCGCTCCTACTAGTTAGCGGCTAACCACATAGCCATGGGATGACAACTTCAAATCGGTAACACGGCGAAATGATGATAATCAAATAAATACAAACCAGTGAGAGTATATTGCGACAAAACAAACACGGCATCAAACGCGGTACTTAACAATTAAATAGGTAACATGAAAAGCAACAACTGTTAAGCTTAAGCAATATCAACATAAAGGAAAAGTTAGCAGAGACATCCCAAAAACGCAGCCAATTTGTGGTTGGATTGACGACACATTATTAAGCTGTGAGTGTACATGAAAATTTAAAGTAGAACTACACCAAGAACAATGACAGTATACGATCTCTGACTGATAATGCAGTCCACTTACCAAATCAATCGAGGCAATCTGCTATCTTTATGCTGTCTGCTATCTAACTGCTGTTGACCAGTTCGTTTAATGTCAAATAGATTATGGCTCTGCACGAGGCTATGTGTGACGCCAGACGCCGTCGTGAATCAGACCAATCAGGGCCGACTAAATACACGCCCTCCTTACAATACACGCCTCCTCAAAATACACGCCCCCGTCTTGCAGGACGCAGTCGGACCCTACTCGGAATCTTCTCAAATGCGATTCCACGGGCCATCTTGTGGTTATTTGAGGAATCGCGTTGAGGAATGACATTTGAAAAAACTCCATATTACAGTAAAAGGGTTAACGGTTGAATTTGTGAGAACCCGTTGGTGATTGCATTCACGTCAACTCTACAGACATCCTCGGATTAAAATAATTATGATAATAATAAATACGAGAATATTTGTATCATTAACAATTACGTTTCACATTTATAGTCATAATTGTACGAGGTAGTATTTATTGTTACACTAGGTCATAGATATGACTCGTAGCTTGACTGTTCTCTCCCTTGTACGTCACTTTGGACAAAGGCCGCGTCTGCTAAGTGACTGAATGTGAATGACATGAACACTGCAAATGTAAGTGAATAAATAAATAAACACTAAACCCAATCTCTAAGAATTAAAGCATGAATTTATTGCAGTTTATACTACTACTCGTGGCCAGTCTTCACCCCTATGGTGGCCATTTCGAACGACAGGACGAACTGCAATTTATACTCCTACTCGGGACCGGTCTTCACACCTATGGTGGCTATTTTTCGATTTAAAAAAAAGAAAAGTGACTACTTAAATGTTTTTACGGACTTCGGACGTTCAACGTAATACAATATCTCCACCTTATTAATGAACACCTGTTACGGGGTGGATTCGGGAGATTGCGACAGCACACGTTTCTAAAATTGCGTCTCCTAATAAGGAGCTGGCAGGGCGTGTATGTATGCAAATCCACTTTCACAAGAACGCGCATCAATCTAAGAAACTAATCGGAAGGAACCCAGCTGAGAAGACTTCGGCTGCTTATGAACACATTTTCAAGCGTGCGGGAATGCAGCGGAAGCGTTTCTCTTACGTTGTTTTTGCGAAGTCGTGTAAGAAACATTTCTGAAGAATTACAGAAAAAGGTCGAGAATGAGGCCCATTGTTTATTAAGGCTGCTCACATAACATTTATCTTTTTTTAAAACAGGCCAAAGAAAAGGCTGAACGTGGCATTGAAGATGTCCTGTACTTTGTTGAAAGGTTAGTTTTTTTCTTTAATTATTGTCTATCACCTTAGCTAAAATGCTTATGATGAGGTATGTTCACTCCTAAATTGCACATGAGTTATCCTTATATGGCTTTTCCTCTAAGATGTGTATGAACTGCTGCTGGGTGCTGAAAATATACCTAACTTAGCAACCCGTCTCTACTTTCATAAATAGGTTTCCCCATCTCGTCCCATACCATGGGCCACAAGAGCATGACCACCTGGGTGAGGAGTTTCTGAATTATCAGACCATGGGCCGTATTCACAAAGCATTTTATCTTACCACTAAGAGTGCTCCTAACTCGCGCTAAAACATTTTACGTAGGAGTAATTTCTTAAAAGTGATTCACAACGCCTCTGAGACCTACTCATACTAAGGATAATACAAACTCCTAAGTTTAAGATAAAAGCACCGTTGCTATGGATGACGTCGATTCTCATGCACGAGTTTAGAAGGGGTGAGGACGGTGATTGGTTGTTGACAGGCTCTCTCATTAAAAACTCATTTGTGACGTCCCTCTAACAATCCCACTATACCAACTGAAAATAAGAGAATAAGCTAGGCTTCAAATTAAGTCATATTAAATAGTTATGGACAGTGCAGTTAACAGAATGCACACGAATGATGACAAGTTTGTGCATCCAACGGGAATGACACTTTGCACGTTAAGAGAAAAAGAAAGCGATCAATATAAAATATGGCAATTGCATGTAATCAAGGCAGTAATAATTAAAGCACCCAGCAAACTGTTAGGCTATTATATTTCCAGCCCTTTACCACTTCAAATATCAGCACATACGGCCCTTCAAGCGAAACGAACGTGAAACGTAGCCTAAGCGAAAGCCTACTGGTCCCAGGACCAATAGCCACTGTCACCCCAGCGGCATCCAGCTGTTAAGTTCTCAAAAACCTGCTGCAGACCGCTCTCCGTTGAAATGCACGAGTCATCGGTACATCCAGGCCACGGTGGGCGAAAACGTCCTCATCTTTGGATGGGGCAATTATTGTAATGTGTGTCCCGTCACTGGACATTCCTTCGCCATGGAATTTACTTTGATCTTGTGTAATTGGCGATTGTCCAAAGGCAACTGGATAAACTGTTGGATGATGTGGGGTCTACAGTGCGTTGATAGTTTGATGAATTAAACGGCTGACTGATGATTCCCAGTGTCGTCATTTGCATTTTCCGCGAAGCCAAATAGGCTATCTTTAAACATTTCACTTCGTAGTTTAAAGGCGTCATTGCATCCCGCGCTAATTCTACGACAATATTAATACCTTCACGGTTTAAGCAATGTCTTTTATCAATTCCAAGTCGGCTGCAGCCATCTTACGATTTTTTGTGAATAGGTCTTAGTGACTTAGGAGTCCTCATGAGGAGTTTTAAGCTGTCCTAGACTTAGGTGCTACTTTTAGGGATAAAATATTTTGTGAATTGCTCTTAGTAAAAAAAAATAGGAGTCCTAAATTTAAGACTGACACGCCCATTATTTTTAGGAGTTTCTCCTAAATTCGCCACTTATGAGCTACTTTTAGCCCTAAGATTCTTTGTGAATACGGCCCCATGCCAACAACCTCCCTTCAGGACGAAACTGAGATGGAAAGCTTCTGGGGTGGAGTGGCAACACGGAAACATGTGTGGCTTGGCTATATACAGTATGTTGCTTTTATTGATGCATGCTTTATCTGAACTTTGTTACAGTATACTTACAGTATTAATCAAAACATGGTATGTTTTTCCATTTTGTTCTTGGTTCATTTTCCATAGTTGACAGGAGGCAAAGAATTTGAGAGGCTTGCTGCCATCGCCAAGCTGGCCCTGGTGTTGCCCCATTGGAATGCAGATGCCGAGAGGGTGTTTTCAGTTGTGGGACTGAGTGCAGAAATAGCCTGACATTTGATGGCACCTTGTCCTCAATAATGGCCATAAAGATGGCCGGCCTGGAGCCCTGTTTCAGATGGGAACCCCCCTCAGAGGTGATCCAATATGGCGGCGACGTTGGCGTCTATGTATATAAGCCTATGGTCCAGTGGACCAATCTGTCCATTGGGGGCAGAGCTAACAGTCCGCTGGCCTTACGCTCATTGGTTGACGGGCAGTCCGCTGGCCTTACGCTCATTGGTTGACGGGCTGTCCGCTGGCCTTACGCTCATTGGTTTTCAGGCAGTCCGCTGGCCTTACACTCATTGGTTTTCAAAACATTTTAGTTGTTGTTGTGCCATCATGTGTAACTAAAGTTCCCGTTCCCCATGTCAGCCAACATAAATAAACATAACTCCCCAAAACTAAACATATATAAAATCCTTAGTATAAAAACAATTGACCTGTCGCTAAGCCCCGCCTTTCGAACGCAGACGGGCCAATGGCAGTTTAGTAACAGCTGCACTCGGACATCGTGAGTTTACAGCTCCATAGGATAGCCTTAAGGCCAATTTAGGGTCGTTTTAGACGCAGAGCCGTAAGCACGTAATTTACACAAGGAACTTGTATTAGACAAGTTTTGATTTAAGGTTCGTTTTAGACGCAGAGCCGTGTTGCGTGTTGCAAAGCAAATTGACGCCAGAACTGTAGATTTTTTTTTTAGTTAAGTAAGCCTATTTATTGCAGCAGGACAAAGGAAAAAAACTTACCGGAGCATGAAAGTGTAGTGGGCGAAAGGCTTGATGTTATGAATACATGTGTTACACAAAATACAAATGTTGGCAATTCAGTACCAGTGGCGAAAAAGACAGCACATGACGCAAACGTTTGTTTATTGACATCTTTTAATGACTGCGACAGGCTTTAAAACGATGTGTTTATTAGTTACATTATTCAAAGATGAGGTGGTAAACGGCGAGAGAATCTCATCATGTTGTCAATGCTTGTAACTACAATGGTGCTGGCCACAAGGTAAATGTATATGAGCAGACCGGGCTCATTCTATCAAACTCGCTGGTGCAATTGATGGATTCACGTCAATATTAACTCAATGAAAGATCACCATGACTCACAAGTGGCGGAAAATGAATATGAAAGTACATATTTGTTCGTGAATGACCACATTCTCTCCAAACAATCGTGGGTGAGAATGGAATATTCGCGGTAATTTGAGCGTCCTTATAAGTTTTTAAAGAGGATTTGTAAAGGAGTTCATGTCTTCGGACCTCTTCTGTTATGTTTGTTCCTAATCCATAAGAAAAGGCTTATGAGACGGTCTGCAGGGTATTCATGATTTAAAAAAATGTCTGGCTCTAAAAAAGACTGTATGCTATTAACCCGGAAACGTGAGACTCTGTGAAAGGCTGTGGTAGCCGGCCAATGACAGCCTTTGCGAGCTGTGTAGGGCCGTAGTGTTTTAAGGCTGATTTATGCTCGGGGACGTAAGCGTAAGCGCAAGCGCAAGAGGCCGCGCAAGCCCCTTGCGCGACCCTTGCGCGACTTTTCACGTCTTGCGTGCGTCGGCCCCTTTTTCTAGACTTGCGTAATTTTTTACGTAAGGTCTTAAGGCCCTTGCATGCTTCTAAAGGGAGCATGAATTGCTAGGCGCTTACGCGTTGCGTTGGAGGTGTTGCCAAGCAATTCACACCCAGAACAATAGGCTTGCGTAAAATGGCGCAAGTCTAGAAAAAGGGGCCGACGCACGCAAGACGTGAAAAGTCGCGCAAGGGGCACGCAAGGGGCTTGCGCGGCCTCTTGCGCTTGCGCTTACGCTTACGTAACCGAGCATAAATCAGCCTTTACGCGAGCCTTGCAGCCTGCATTCTATCAACGAATGTTACGAGATGAGGTTACTAAAATATTCTGCATGTCTACTCAGTTTTACAGTGCTTCCCAAGTAAAGGTTTGAAAAGAACTTCAAGCTTCAGACTTTCTGTTAGGGAACATGTTATCTATCTGCAGAGCAAATGTCAGGCTCATACAAAAACATTAAAGTGAATTAATTGATGCTAATACCTAGCGCGGTCTCTATAGGATTCCCCATATACATTAGCATTAAGCCAACGTATTTTCTACCACAGTAAAACATGCAATACTATGTGATTGTTTTTAGAAAACAAACTAAAATGTAGTCTGCATGTCTGCTCAGTTTAACAGTGCTACCCAAGCAAAGGTTTGAAAAGAACTTCAAGCTTCAGACGTTCTGTTAGGGAAACAGCTTTCTATCTGCCAAGCAAATGGCAGGCTCATGACAACACGCGCAACCTTTGGGAGCATGAACTGCACTGAGTAAATTTCTGAACCAAGCAGCCGCCTTTAGTCGCATAGTCAGGAATTTTGGGCAACGCACTTAAGGCGGCTGCTTGGTTCAGTGTTGGGGTTAAGTGTTGCGCAAAATTTACTCAGTGCAGTTCATGCTCCCAAAGGTTGCGCGTGTTGTCATGAGCCTGCCATTTGCTTGGCAGATAGAAAGCTGTTTCCCTAACAGAAAGTCTGAAGCTTGAAGTTCTTTTCAAACCTTTGCTTGGGTAGCACTGTTAAACTAAGCAGACATACAGACTACATTTTAGTAATCTCATCACGTAACATTCGTTGATAGAATGCAGGCTGCGAGGCTCGCGTAAGACCTTACGTAAAAAATGACGCAAGTCTAGAAAAAGGGGCCGACGCACGCAAGACGTGAAAAGTCGCGCAAGGGTCGTGCAAGGGGCTTGCGCGGCCTCTTGCGCTTGCGCTTACGCTTACGTCCCCGAGCATAAATCAGCCTTAAAGGAGGGCCTTTACGGATCTCGGGTACGAAATGCGGCACACGTTGCGGCTAGTTGTGTACACACACACACACACACACGTGAACAAAGCTGCAGCCTCACACACATGAATGAGATGCAGTCTCACACACAAACACACACACACACACGTGCATAAAGCTCCAGTCTCACACACACGTGAATAAAGCTACAGTCTCACACACAAACACACACATGTGAAGAAAGCTGCAGTCTCACACACACACACGTGAAGAAAGCTGCAGTCTCACACACGTGAAGAAAGCTGCAGTCTCACACACGTGAAGAAAGCTACAGTCTCACACACACACGTGACTTAAGCTGCAGTCTCACACATAAACACACACACACACACACAAACGTGAATAACGCTGCACTCTCACACCTGCGTTGCCTGAAAGTCTTTACCACACCTTTTCCACGTTTAAGGAACTTTATTTAGGCAACAGGCAACAACTTTGCGATCCCTCTACAGGAACCAAACTTTAGTTCCTCATTATAATATTAATATTAATATAATACAATTAATATTGTAGCCTTACAATGTGTTAGATATGTTCACATTCACATTTACACATCCAGCTACACATACTCAGATACTGGTTCAAAAAACAATAACACACAATAGAGACGTCTCCAATGCCAAAGCTGCGAAATCAGTTTATTCAGAACGACAGACATAGTTTGAATGCAGTAATAAGCTTTATTCAGCAAATCACCTTAGTACTTATCAAGGAGTGGTTATGATCAGGTTAGGTCACATCATGCTGATGAAGCAACAGGCTGGCTTCCACTGTTCATTGGCTGATCACTGTTACTGGGAGGGCGGGCTTACATGCTTCAAACCAATCAAAGACATCTGCTGGCCTCACATCCCTTGGCATTTAACCAAAACACAAACAGATATCACCCAACATCAATGCTCACTATGTAACTGTTACATCCCTGGACTCGCTTCAGAGTCATCATTCCACCATAGAACCAACACTACACACCCTACAATCTCAAAGTCATCATTCCACCATAGAGTCAAAACTACAAACCCTCCAATCACATAGTCCCTCAATCACTGTGTGACCACCAGCGCCCATTACATCACCAATGTTTTAACCAATCACAGATCAGGTCATAAACATGTCCGTTTCCCACACAGAACTGGTTTTACTTTTCTCACTGTCAAGCATGCTTGCTAGGGCAAAAGGCAAAAGCTTGGGGAAATGTTTTAAAGCTGCTTAAATAACTATATTCATCATTTGTGTAAACGTATAGAGCTTTACATCTCTTGTTTCTAATCCATTGCCTGCATTAAGAGGTTTGTTGTAAGCATTTTGTGGAGTTCCTGTATCTTTCACATCTACTTCAGAAAGGGAATCTCCTTCTAAACAGGAACCCAGTGTTCCCCTACTGAGTGGATACAGAGCAGAGTAATATAGAAGTGACAAAACATCATCAGTCTCATATTCTCAGCAGGTTGGAGCAGGTTAATTTGACTTGAACATTTGGCCTACAAATCTCTATATGACTAACAGATAACCTAGTCTATCTTATTCGTTTATAATAAGTCTATTTAGAGCTTAACTAGCAGAGATGCATATTAATCGATGACACATTTGTAGGAAGAGGGAAGATGAGATTGCTGGCTGCTATTGGTGACAAAGGACTGGTTTCATTGGTTAGTGCATGGGCACTTGGTATATTTTGGCAAGACACAAAAGTCTACAAGTCTACAAGGTTTTAAACAGATGACATGCATACGGGCACCCACTCAACCACACTCTCTCACACACAAACACACCCACACCCACACACACACACACACACACACACACACACAGACACACACACTAAAAAACACACATTTGCATTCCAAACTCTTTGCAAAATAGAACAAATAAAATGTTTCTCCATAGCTAGTCCTCCTGGCATGTACCCATGGTAGGCTATTCCATGGCGACACAGTGCTACACTCAGCCTGTCCCAGACATCACCATGGCAACACAGTGCTACACTCAGCCTGAAGGGTTCCATGAGAGGTCAGGTAATATGTCATCAGAAGCTGCGATTTGGGTTTTTAGTTTTAAAGATAGCATAGCTTTTGTAAATGCTGAAATACACCTCAGGCACATATTAATTGACCATAATACAGTTGCAGTGGTAATTATGATTAAACTGGTGGTTGCACAAGGGATTATTTAAACTAAATGATATATTCAACTACAAAACCCAATGGAGGCTATGAGCTATCATGTCATGTCCTCCATTTCTTAGTGATGTTAATCTGTGTTGTAATTGCATTTGTAATACTAAGTTAGCATTTGTTACTTAATTTTAAACTCAGTTTGAAGTGATTCTTTTTAAAATACACATAACTGAATGCAAAAACACACACACATACACAAACCAACATTCCTACACTCTCCAACAGAAAACATATTACGTATAGAGTAATATACATACAGTCATGAATACTTGACCATTTCTAGTCAAAGGAGATTTACCCCATAAAGGGTGTGTGTCCCACTAAAGGATTTCCTCTCAAAGCTTTTATACGACAACGTCCCTGGTCCAATCTCACAGAACGGCAAGTAGAAATACTGCATAACCGAAATACTGCATCCAGCACATGGGAAGAACCAGATCTGTGCATTAGGCTTTGGATTTAACTGGAAAACTTAAACTCAAGCAGGGCTGTGGGCACACACTTGATACCTCTGTCTCTGGGTCTAGTACTAAAGCTGGCCCTTACTTAGCAAAGCTGCTGTCCTGATTCATATTTATTGTGTTGTATGTATTAAGAAAATAATGACATATATAAAGGCCAGGTAGGTCCTTTATTTGTCAGCAAAGCTGCTTCCGTGGACTAAACTAAGAGTGGGCCAAACAGATACTTAATGGAGGCTTCATGGTTGGCCTATTGGGAAGAATTAAACATGTTTATCTATCTTTGTTGTCTATGTTATAATATTCGTTTACATGTACAGTATTGCTTTTGCTAAAAATGACTAGTGATGGATATCAGTCTATAACTTAAATATTTACCCAGAAGGCATCAGTGTAGAGCTTTCTATAAAAGAAACTTAAGCCATTTTCTTTCTCTTACATTCAACTGTAGGTCATACATGGTTGTGCTGGGTGGAGTCCTAATCCTAACCCTAACCCTAACACACATTGCAGGACATGTTGAAGGCAAATGAGGAGGATGTGTCTCTCTCTCTCTCTCTTACAAACACACACACATCCTCTCTCTCTCTCTCTCTCTTACAAACACACACATCCTCTCTCTTACAAACAAACACATCCTCTCTCTCTCTCTCTCTCTTACAAACACACACACACATCCTCTCTTTCTCTCTCTCTCTTACAAACACACACATCCTCTGTCTCTCTCTCTTACAAACACACACACACACACATCCTCTCTGTCTCTCTCTTACAAACACACACACACATCCTCTCTCTCTTACAAACACACACATCCTCTCTCTCTCTCTCTTAAAAACACACACACACATCATCTCTCTCTTACAAACACACACACACAGCTTTCTCTCTCTTACAATCACACACCACACATCCCCTCTCTCTCACTCTTACAAACACACACACAACCTCTCTCTCTCTCTTACAAACACACACATCCTCTCTCTCTCTCTTACAAACACACACACACACACATCCTCTCTCTCTCTCACAAACACACACACACACACATACATATCCTCTCTCTCTCTTACAAACACACACACACACACATCCTCTCTCTCTCTCTCTTACAAACACATACATCCCCCCTCTCTCTCTCTTACAAACACACACACACACACACACACATCCTCTCTCTCTTACAAACACACACACATCCTCTCTCTCTCTTACAAACACACACACACACATCCTCTCTCTCTCTCTTACAAACACACACCACACATCCTCTCTCTCTCTCTCTCTCTCTTACAAACACACACACACACACACATCCTCTCTCTCTCTCTCTCTCTCTCTCTCTCTCTCTCTTACAAACACACACACATCATCTCACTCTCTCTTACAAGCACACACACACACACATCCTCTCTCTCGCTCTTACAAACACACACACACACACACGCACACACACACACACACACACACACACACACACACACACACACACACACACACACACACACACACACACACACAGCCTCTCTCTCTCTCTTACAAACACACACACACATGACTGGAGAGGGGCCATCCAGTCACTGCATAGTAGTCCTTCTGTGGAACAAAAACGAAAACAAAAATAGAAGAAATTATTATTATTAAACATTTTACAATTAATTTACAGCTTGCTTTTAGAATTTACGTTTTCTTTTACCAGACAAAGCCACATCCACATTAAGCATCGTCATTAAATATCCATCCAATCATCTTTCCTAATACATGCATTAATACAAAACATAAACAACAACTAACACACACACACACACTCACACACACACACACACACACACACACACAACCCTCTTACCAAGCTTCCACTTTGCCTCTGCCTTGCAATGCTGTGGTTGTCCCATCCTTTATGACCACAGCAGGTAGGGGCATGGTCATGGGCTTTATTGGTGACGGGATTGGCCCACATTGATTCTGATGCTTCTGATCAGTGGTTGAACAGGACAATGTTACTGAGGACGTCACAGGGTTGCGGTTACAGTCACCAGGCTGATTGGTTACCACCGAGATAGAAGAGGAGGATGACAAGGCAACGGTTGCTGTGGTTACAGGGCATGGATATGCCACATGTCCAGTGAGGTCCAGAAGATCCAGGAGTGCTCTTGTAGGGGAGGAGCTTGTACAGGAAGAGTTGGGGGAGTTATTCTGGGTGAGTACTGCCTCTTCCTGCAGAGGAGAGAATTCTGGGATGGATACTAGGTCATCCTTTGAGATGGGGCTGAAAAAGTGAGAGAAAGAAAACATTGAGAGGAACGAACACTCACTCATTCACACACGTATCCATTTGCTCATTCACACACTTACTCACTCATTCATTCACTCATTCACACACGTATCCATTCACTCATTCACTCACTCATTCAAACACTTACTCACACACTCATTCACTCACTCATTCACACACGTATCCATTCACTCATTCACACAAGAATCCATTCACACACTCATTCGCACACTCATTCAAACACTCACTCACTCATTCACACACGTATCCATTCACTCATTCACACACTCATTCAAACTATTACTCACACACTCATTCACTCACTCATTCACACAAGAATCCATTCACTCACTCATTCACACGATAATCCATTCAATCACTCATTCACACACGTATCCATTCACTCATTCACACAGTCATTCAAACACGTATCCATTCACTCATTCACACAGTCATTCACTCACTCACTCACACAAGAATCCATTCACACACTCATTCACTCACTCATTCACACACGTATCCACTCACTCATTCACTCACTCATTCACACAAGAATCCATTCACACACTCATCCAAACACTCACTCACTCATTCACACACCCATTCACACACTCATTCACACACCCATTCACATGTTCATTCACACACTCATTCAAACACTCACTCACTCATTCACACAAGAATCCATTCACACACTCTTCAAACACTGACTCACTCATTCACACACCCATTCACACATTTACTCACTCACTCATTCACACACTTACTTACTCACTCAATCGAACACTTACTTACTCATTCACACACGTATCCATTCACACACTGATTCACTCACTCGTTCACACACCTCCTCACTCACTTATTCACACATTTATTCATTCACACCCTCACTCATTCACACACCTACTTACTCACTCATTCATTCATTCACAAACGTATTCATTTACACACTCATTCATTCACTTACTCACTCACTCGCTCATTCCCAAACTTACATGCCTAGAGAGTTCAGGCTCTGGTTTTGAGATGATTGCCAAAAATAATAGCACAACATTATTATATTTAATTTTCTAAAACTGAAGCTAATAAAATAATTCACTCACTCACACACACACACACACAGAGGCCCAAAGATAAACAAACACACACACACACACACACACAGGGCTGTAGTCGAGGGTAAACGCCGTTTACCCACCTCTGGAATTTTGGAAATAGCGTTTACGCACCTCTATATATCGTTTGCGCACCTGTAAGTGGCGTTTACGCACCTCAAAGTTCACTGGGCCTTGTATTCTGCCGTTGGAATAATCTGAATTTGGTGTCATTTTAAAACTACATTTCTAATTGTTGAACATAAAAACGCTGTATTCTAAATCATTTTCATCTGCGCTGAATTGTGGTCTGTGGCCCTCCAATCAGTGCCTTGGCTGCGGCGGCGACACCAATCAGGATCCAGTCAATATGTAGACACATAAACGTTGTGGATTAGCCTGCCTGCCTACCTGTTCGGAATGGATTAATTAGCCATGGATATCAGGCGATTTTTGTGGTTTGTGTGTAGAAGAAAGGAAATTTGAACAGGACATGCGCAAATTCAGCGATTTTGTTTATAAAAATGCTTGCATTGATTGGAATCATGCAGAAAATACAATTATAGCACAGATCAGTACAAAATATTCATATTTATTTTATCGTTATTTGTTTTTTATTCATATTTATTTTATCATTATTTGTTTTGATGACCGCCCGCACATCAACTATTGTGTTGTTGTGTTGTGTTGACATTGGAGGTTTCTCCAATGGTTAAAGAACAGGGGAGGTGTTTAATCGCAGCATGGTTTCTTTTTATATTATACTTTTCAGCTATAACACCCAGGGCCTGTTTCCAGAGGCCTTCATTTTTGTTTAGGTCCTATAGAGGTCCTTTCTTTTGTCTCCCCCTCCACCCCCTTCATTATTGTGAGGCCAACACATACTTTTCTTTACTGTTTTCTTGAAATTGAATAAACTACAAACACATGTATTCAATGATTTAATATGACTAACTGATAACATAATGGAATAAAGCCACGACAGCCTTATAGAGTCGCAACGCTTTGTGTTGTGTTGCTGCGTCGGGGTCTGTCTGGTCACAAAATTCATAGTTTACCCTGTAAGCAAAATGACGTCCCCTCGACGTCCTGTAATGGTCTCTCTGAACGTTCTAAAAACGTAAATGTGTATGGTTCCCTCGACAACTCTAGGACGTTTTGCACGACGTTCCAAAACCGTCCCGAGGACGTTGCGTTGACAATTGGGAAACGTTTTCTTTAGGTCCTGGGGACGTTCTGCAGGACGTTGCAAGAACGTCCCCAGGACATTGCGGTGACGTCTGGAAAACGTGTTTCTATAGGTCCTGGGGACGTTCTGCAGGAAGTTGCAAGAACGTCCTGAGGGCATTGTGGTGATTCTGGGAAACGTGTTTTAGACGTCCTGGGGACGTTATTCAAGGACGCACCGCGGACATAGCAGGCACGTTGGGGGCAACGACCGTTTTTGCTTATAAAATAAAATAATAATAGATTGCGGAGCCGTCATTTTGCTTACACGACGCACACACACACAAGTTCAAGTTTATTTATATAGCACATTTCAAATGATATACATAGACACACACACAGACACACACCCGCTTACAAACTTGATTGCGAGGCATGGGAATTGAACCGTTAACCTTCCTATAACTAAACCACTTCTCTACCTACTGTACTACCACCATCTGATTATTATTTTGTCACTTTAACACTTTTATCACAGTGTGAGACAGCCAACAAACTTTGTCATTTTTTCCGAGGGTTTGAGGAAAAGCATATTGTAGCAATCTCAGTCACTACGCATTGAGGGTTTTCCGTAATGATTCCTTTTTTAATTAACATCCATGGCACGTCACGGACGTGCGGGCAGGGAGGCAGAATAACTAGCCAAACTAAGAATGATGAAATAGAATAAATATGAATGCTTCTCTACTGATCTGTGCTATAAATGTAATGTCTGCATGATTCCGATACAATGCATACATAGGAAGGTCTATCAAGTCTCTAGCTTTTACATTGAGCTTTCCACAGGCCTTCAAAGATGCTGCAACAGAACGTAGAGCTCACCGGTCAAATTGTCTGATTGGAATTTCTTAAAAATCCCGTCTCGCAAACACAATCTGGATTTGACAACAATCCTAATATATAGGCCTATAAAACAAACGTGCACTGCCCTTATTATGCTTTAAAGGAACAGGCTAATCTGCCGTTAGAAAGTTATTTAACAACACGCATATGCTGCATTTTAAATAAAGCGAGTGAGAAGAATCCAACTGGGTGAGAAGGATCCAACATGGCCAAGCAGACTAGCCTTAAAAGCTTTTTTTCAGAGGTCAAACACAACTGATGAGGGTAAACCGTCTGATGAGGATGAACCTGTAATACCTGCAGTGTTGCGTCTGAACGCGTTTCATTTTATTACTGTCCATGCCCGTGTGTGAGCGCGCCGAAGTTGCGTAGGAGCCGAGAGCGGTATTGCAGACAGAGATTTGGAAAAATTATAGCTCGCACTCGCAGCATATTGAAAATTGGAGCTGTGAACTTAGTTAAAAATTTTGAATTATGAACAATAAACTAGTTCATGTAGAAAGTGAACATTCCAAACACTGAATACCTGAAGCCCTATATGTTTGAACATCTTCACCAGAGAAAAGGCCGAAATGTCGGGCGTTTATGTCGTTATGGAGTGACAAGTTCTCTTGGCTAAGGTGCGAGGTAATTGATAGTCACAGTAAAATGTTCTGTTAGCACTGCGAAAAGGCGACGCAAAGGATTCACAAGAGGGTCGAATAATTTTAGAATCTCTGCTCTCATTGAACAGAGCAATGACCATGTTGCGGCACTCATTTTAACGCCACAGCAGGTTGCGATTAAAGGCCACTTATTGACGCGCATCAGACATTAATGTTTTTGTTTCCCATTGTAAACTTAGGAAAATAAACATTTTGCATTCTAAACTACCTGATTATGTTATTATTTAAGCTTAAGCTTTTCTTCAATAGGCTAATTTAGAAGCAGAAAAAGATATTGGCCGCGGCTTATCATTAAAATGTCGGGCAAATGAAAAACATTTTTCTCTAGCGGAACCTCTGGTTCAGAGAGGACCATAAGAAGACGTCAAGGGGACGTTTTGGAAGGACCGAATGCGAACGTCCCGCAGAGGACCACAGGTAAAGGTTACGGGGACGTTTTTGAAGGACGTCCTGGGAACGTGTGCTGGGAGACCAAATCAGAACGTTCCCTAAAAATCCGATTTCAGGCTCATGCGAACGTCACGCAGAGGACCACAGGTAGAGGTAACGGGGACCTTTTTGAAGGACGTCCTGGGGACGTGTGCTGAAGGACCAAATTAGAACGTTCCCTAATAGTTTAAGGCTCATGCGAACGTCACGCAGAGGACCACAGGTAAAGGTTACGGGGACGTTTTTAAAGGACGTCCTGGGGACGTGTGCTGAGAGACCAAATCAGAACGTTCCCTAAAAGTCCGATTTCAGGCTCATGCGAACGTCACGCAGAGGACCACAGGTAGAGGTAACGGGGACCTTTTTGAAGGACGTCCTGGGGACGTGTGCTGAAGGACCAAATTAGAACGTTCCCTAATAGTCCGATTTAAGACTCATGCGGACGTCACAGAAGGACCAAACATAGACTTGCTACGAACGTCAAAAACTTTCTGGTAACGTCCTCTAGCAAACGTTGTGGCGGGGACCAATTGGGGACGATTGGGGACGTTGCGAATGTCCTGTTAACGTACTGGGGACGTCCCCCGTTTGTGGGGTACCCACCACTTATTTTACCACTACAGCCCTGCACACACACACTCATGGAATCACACATAAACAACAAAACACACACATATACACACACACACACACACAAACCTCACATCCATGGACTGGGCCTCTTCCTCTTTTGGGGCCCCTGCGACTCCACCCAGCTGGACACCAGAGAGTTGCTGTGGCAACACTGAGGCCCCAAGCCCCGCCCCCTTATCTTTTTTATCCAAATAGTTTGCTATGGCAACGACTGCATCTTTACTCGTCCTTGCTGAAGTAACTGTAACCATAGTAGCCTGTGAGAGTAGAGGAGAACTCTGGTTATATTCATAAACGTTCTAAAGTCTTAGACAGAAAATGACACCTTTTCCGAGAAGAGAAAACCCTTTTTGCCTGAATAAACAATGAGAGATCCTGAAGTTGTCATCCACCTGCACAGCTGTACACTAGGGCAGTGAAAAGTGGGTCGCAGAATCATTCTGAATGATTGAGTTTGTCGGTGGTTCCAGGTGTGTTGCATTAACCTACTGTATGAGAGCCTGAAGTGACGGCTGGAGTAATGCTGCAACGTGACTGGGAGACCTGTGTGTGTGTGTGTGTGTGTGTGTGTGTGTGTGTGTGTGTGTGTGTGTGTGTGTAAGGGCTGGAGTAGAGCTTTGACTTAAGGCCAATTTAGGGTCGTTTTAGACGCAGAGGCGTAAGCACGTAATTTACACAAGGAACTTGTTTTAGACAAGTTTTGATTTAAGGTTCGTTTTAGACGCAGAGCCGTGTTGCAAGGCTTGTGAGCCGTGTTGCGTGTTGCAAAGCAAATTGACGCCAGAACTGTAGATTTTTTTTTTAGTTAAGTAAGCCTATTTATTGCAGCAGGACAAAGGAAAAAAACTTACCGGAGCATGAAAGTGTAGTGGGCGAAAGGCTTGATGTTATGAATACATGTGTTACACAAAATACAAATGTTGGCAATTCAGTACCAGTGGCATAAAAAAGACAGCACATGACGCAAAAGTTCGTTTATTGACATATTTTAATGACTGCGACAGGCTTTAAAACGATGTGTTTATGAGTTACATTATTCAAAGATGAGGTGGTAAACGGCGAGAGAATCTCATCATGTTGTCAATGCTTGTAACTACAATGGTGCTGGCCACAAGGTAACGGCAGGTTACTGTTAACTTTTGTATGAGCAGACCGGGCTCATTCTATCAAACTCGCTGGTGCAATTGATGGATTCACGTCAATATGAACTCAATGAAAGATATCACCATGACTCACAAGTGGCGGAAAATGAATATGAAAGTACCTATTTGTTCGTGAATGACCACATTCTCTCCAAATAATTGCGGGTGAGAATGGGATATTCGCGGTAATTTGAGCGTCCTTATAAGTGTTTAAAGAGGATTTGTAAAGGAGTTCATGTCTTCGGACCTCTTCTGTTATGTTTGTTCCTAATCCATAAGACAAGGCTTGTGGGACGGTCTGCAGGGTATTCATGATTTAAAAAAATGTCTGGGTCTAAAAAAGACTGTATGCTATTACCCCGGAAACGTGAGACTCTGTGTGAAAGGCTGTGGTAGCCGGCCAATCACAGCCTTTGCGAGCTGTGTAGGGCCGTAGTGTTTTAGTCGCATAGTCAGGAATTTTGGGCGACGCACTTAAGCACGTAAGGGGGGGTATTTTACCGCGCAAGGGGGGGTTTGTGTATCTTACGTGCTTACGCGTTACGTGTAAAACAGAGCATAACTCGGCCTTTACTAGCTGTCTACATGCCCCTGGTGGGGATTGTTGTATCTTTATTTTATGGTTTGAATTCAATACAATTTGATTAGTTGAGAATCACTCCAAGGTTAAAACACTCAAACTGGGTGATGTTTGCTGCATGATTTCTTTATTATCAAAAAAAACACCCACAATGTTTGAATTCCCACAGCAAAATCATTGACCTTTGGCCCCAACAATCACAATAAACCCTTGCATGATTCTATTGGGACTCAAAAGATAGAAACTTAACACAAAGCATTAATGCCAAAATCTAAAAATCAGCTTGGTAGTGCAATTTCCTATATGTTCAGTATTCAGTAGTCTGAAGACTACTCTTACCTGATCATTGTCAGTCTGAAGACTACACTCTAACCTAGTCAGTCTGACGACTACCGTCTCACCTGGACAGTGAGAGTCTGAGGAGCTGAAGAGGTAAGTTGCAGTTTTCTTTCCTCTTGCGGGCTGACCTTGCTCTTCAGAGGAGGGGACTGTGATGTGATCGGGCTGACCCTGCTCTTCAGAGGAGGGGACTGTGATGTGATGATGCTGTCCTTAGTCTTCGGTGGAGGGGACTGTGATGTGATTTCGCTGTCCTTAGTCTTCATAGTAGGGGACATCTCTATGTTCGGGCTGTCCTTGCTCTTCAGAGGAGGAGGCGTTGATGTGATGCTCCCATTGGTAGTTGGGGAGTGGCTGGTGGACTTCGGGTTGCATTTACTGATCTTATAACAATAAAGGGATTAATGCATTAATGCATAATGTGACTGAGATCTCAGCATGTCCTGCCTTCTACACCTAACTATCCCTCCTTGCGAGGTGAGGTTAACACCTAATGGCCTGGGGTTAGGGTTATCTAGGTACTATCCTGCTATCAATGCATTGAATACTGAAACGGGAGGAGCCGCTTACCTGATCTGGGTCAGGGCTAGCGTTTGGGTTAGCTGCTCACCGGATCTGGGTTAGGGCTAGCTTTAACGTTAGGATTAGCTGCTCACCTGATCTGGGTTAGGGCTAGCTTTAGTGTTAGGGTTAGCTGCTCACCTGAGTTGTGCCAGGGGGGCAGAGAGTGGGCGTGGCTCTTGCCTGGATGGGCGTGGCTCTTGTGTCCTGGACTCCGCCCACCTCTGAGGTCATCTGGTGCTTTGCTTGGATGCCATTGGTCATTGGTGAAGTTGAATTAACCTTTGACCCCGCTTCCTCCATCTTTGAGTCATTCACCTAAGAAAAACAAAACCCCTCTCAAGCATGTCTATTTGAGTACGAGCACAGCAGACACATGGGCAACGCTATGACAACATCCCTGATGCTCCTGCTATGACATCATCCCTGACGCCCCTGCTATGACACATCTCTGATGCTCCTGCTATGCCAACATCCCTGATGCTCCTGCTATGACATCATCCCTGATGCTCCTGCTATGACATCATCCCTGCTGCCCCTGCTATGACATCAATTATTCATTATTCAGAAGAAGTCTCACGCCTCAGTAATGTGTTAGTAATGTCTTAGAACCTCATCAGTAATGTGTTAGTAATGTCTTAGAACCTCATCAGTAATGTGTTAGTAATGTCTTGGAACATCCTCAGTAACATCTATCTATGAATCCAGGAATCTCTGTGTGTGTGTGTGTCAGTCTGTCTAGGGCGTATCTCCCTGACGGTAGTTAGGTTAGTTATGAGATTTCGCATGTAGCTTACGCATGTCATGAACCTGTGCATCCTTGATTTTGAAATCATAGTTCGTGAGATATTTGTATTTTACCGTTTGCCGTGCATTGAAATGCATTGGGTTTAGCGACGCTTACTCGCTGACCACGGGAGTGACGTCACAGAGGTTGCCAGCGGTTGATGGTGACGTGTCCCGCGGCTGCAGTGGAGCGGCGGCAGATCATCCACCGGCCAGCCAGCACACACACCGCTCGCCTTCCACCGCACCTCCCCGCGTCTGTGATTATGAGCAGCAACATTGCCCGCCTACCCCCACTCCTCTCTGCACCAGCGGCCGTCAGCGGCAGCAACACCGCTCGCCCAGCCCTTCCCCTCCCTGCAACCCCGGCCATCGGCGGCAAAAGCAGTTCACACACTGCACGGAAGCCGGAGACCAATTCGAAGTTTGTGAGTAGCGGTGTGCTCCTCAAGCAGGCCCACCCTTTAACTCAAGTTCTGTTAGGCAGTTTTATCCAGGTGTTTTGGGCAGTTTGTTCTGCTAGGCATTTTGTCCAGGTGAGTAAACCCAGAAGGCTGAGGACCAGGGTTACCAGGTTACCCAAAACATCTATAAATCCTTTGTGTGTCAGTCAGTCAGTGTGTCAGTCTAGGGCGTATCTCTCTGACGTTAATTACGTTAGTTATGATATTTTGCATGTAGCTTACGCATGTCATGAACCTGTGCATCCTTGATTTTGAAGATTTTTGAATTCATAGTTCGCGAGATATTTGTATTTTATCGTTTCCCGTAGGCACTATGGGTAGTGTAGTAATTCAGAGAAAGAGGTGAAATGCGTTTGTGGAGGGCGCCGCCCTGTGCATCCTTGATTTTGAAGATTTTTGAATTCAAAGTTCGCGAGATATTTGTATTTTATCGTTTGACATCTATATTCAACTGCATCCACTACATAATCCCAAACTTTATTTGTTGGTGTATCTCCAAAAAGACTATACAACATTAAAACATTTCATAATGAAAAGGAAACATGCATCACAATAATACTTCAGTGTAACCTGTAGGCTACCTATGAGGAGTGTAAATATGTCTTGCTATTACACTACCCAACAGCTACACCTACGTTTGCTAACACTACAGAATGCATAATTCCTACGGGCACTGCACTAGTGTTAGTAATGTCTTACATAGTGCAGTCAGTCTAACGCGTTATTAAGGGCGTTAACGCAAACCCATTTTAACGCCGTCAATTTTTTTCACGTGAGATTAACGTTGTTAATTTTTTTCTTTTTTAGATGAACGTTCTTTTTGGCCTCACAAACTGTGTAGTGGGCTAATGTTACGGGTTGAGTGAATGGCGAGCGCGATATGGCGAAATGAATGATAAAAAGCTTCTGAATGGAAAGTTTACTTTTAAAAGTTGTGTTGTGCAAAAGAAGCGAGCTTCACTGTTGTCTGAAAATGTCAACAGGCAGCTGGCTGAAAGCGAAGAAGAAGTAGGCTTACCTTTTATTGGGAACCTAACTGTTACGGTTCATCGTTTCTGAATTAAGAGGCCTGACTGCTATGTTTCAAGCAAACTTGAAAAAAAGAAAATATTAAGACATGGTTTAACTGCACTATAGGCTGAGTCCTTGTTTACCTGAAATGTGCACTTTATAATTCGTTTTTTACCGCCCTGTTTGGCAATGTTGTTTTTCAATCAAATAAAACATTTGCATAAAGCAAGCTTATCCACTTTTACATGTTGATCAGAGCATTAAAAAAAATATGGAAAAAAATAATTGAAGGGACATTTAGAATAGATACAAATTTGCGATTAATCGCAATTTAAAGGGGACATATTATGAAAATTTCCACCTTTTTAGTAGCCTGGTGACACCAGCCTACGTATTTCCGCCTGAATTGATTTCAAGCTCATACTCAGTCTGGCCCAACCCCATTGACAATCGTTTCCAGAACTCAAAATTTTGCAGGACCAATCAGCGAACAGTTCAGAGCTGTGACGCAAAACTCGCCTGGGAGGAAAAGACACGAAAAGCTATCGGAAAAGTTGTCTCAACTCTCGAGAACATCAGAAAATTAAAAGGAGAACAAGAGTATTTTCTTGTAAGTTTTATGATTGGAAAGGACGTCGTAGCTCTTCTCCCAACTGGCTTTGGGAAGAGTTTAATCTACCGAATGCTTACTAAACGTTGCTGATTGGTTAAGGGAACTCCAATGATTTTAAACCTCAAGATAAGCACCCGCCGATCTCGGAAACCAAAATGCATTGGGTTGGCCCAGACTGACTGACGGAATGAAATGGAGTCACAGTCTGGTAACGGCCAGGCTACCTTTTTAGTGCTTCTACACGTTAATTTGGGTATCTGGCATGTCTACTGACCCAAAAAGTCTGAAAAAAAAACAAATCCCGCGATCTGTTATTGTTCCTGGACGTCAGAAACAACATGCTTGTGTGACTGCCAATGAACTTCCTTATCAAAGTGTCGTCAGTTTGATTTGGGCCCATCCCCCCATCTCATCCCCCCGTCCCCCCTACACTCATTATTATATGATATGAACTTGGACTAGCTTGCTAGCAGCATGAAGCAAATTAATTACTCAAGATGTGCTGTGGTAGGCTGTACAGATCTCTACATCACCTCCCAGCCTCAGAAGACACGAGAGAAATGGATTGAATTCATATTTGAAGGCAATGTCTTGGAATGAACTGCAGACGAGGGAAATGTAAGTATTTAAAAAAAAATATTCTGTTACTTGCCCATTCAGTGTGGTGGTTTGCGACGTTAGCATGTTGTAGCCTCAATGCCATTTGCTGCAGCAGTGCACTAGCTAACAATGTTGTCAGTGTGTTGATTTTCTCTGTTGGCTGTATAACTTATTTTTCAAGGATGCAAACACGGCGCTTTTCGGCGCCTCCCGCTTTTTTCACGTCAGTTTGGGTGACTTGTGTGAATCGTGCAGATCCGAAGAGTTTTTTTTTTTGGGGGGGGGGGGGGGGGGTCTGTAATTCTGGATTGCCTCCACCAAACATGTAAATAACAAATAAGCAAATCAGCAGCAACTATTTCCCAAACCCTCGAAATATATTGCAATGGAGAGTTAACCTTACTTTCTGTTTGAAGATAACGCTGCAAACCCATGACAGCACGCGATATGCTTCCATCGCTTTGAGTGTGCGGTGGTCCACGTCACAATGGATTGGCTCTCGTTGAAATGCATGGGGTTTAGAAACGGGGTCATGGGTTTGCACTTTGCAGCGTAATGTAGCAGATAGTGTTGAAGAATGGGTTACTTGAATTTGGACGACTTAAAATTATTATAAGAGTTGAACAACATTAAGGCTGTTATTTCCCGTTATATGTGATGGCTGAGATATTCATAACGTTTTATTCAGTCTTACTGGTGGTGGTCCTTGTGTAATACCAACAGGTGCACTTCGTTGTGGATACGTAAAGCCTACTGTTTTTACTACGTGTTTAGCATGACATAGCATAACTATGTTTCTAGACAGTGGCGTATCAAGGCCTATTTTGGGGGGGCTTTATTTTGAGATCGTCAAATTCACACCTTGCAACCGATTAAGTGAACTTATTTTGTTACATTTTTTAGAGTTAGAAAGAAGATAGTCTCGAGTAGCACAGGACTCCCATCTGTATGAGACTGTGGTGGCTCTGTATGGTATTGAGTGAGTGAGCGTCGCGAGTGTGCAGACAGACATTGATAACGTTCAGTAAACAGATTTGGAGCAACTGTCCGACCCAAGCTGGTGAAAGCTGCCATAATCAGCTGCTGGATATAAAGGTATAGCTTAAAATAGTAAAAGAAACGAAATGGTTAAATCATCACGGGTGATTGGTAGAAATCGTGGCTCTATTTTATCATGATGGTTCATTGATCCTGTGGGTATGCTACCTATTCAGTAGCTCCACCAGCTAGCCTATAACTAGCTAGTGAACTCTAGCCTAAAATGTTAACCTACTCACTTGAGCTACAAATCCCTACCATGCTACAGTATAATTAGCACCTATCTCAGCAGATGTCTTCAATATGTTTATTGTTATAAATGTGTTAATTTCTCTTCCTAAAACCCACTAGAGGACACTATTTAAAAGGATATTTTCAAAAAAAATCTTATGGGGGAGCATGCCCCCAGACCCCCCTGGTTTTGCTGGGTAACAGGAATAATAATACATTTAAATTAAATATACACTTGCTGACCTGAATAAGCAGAGGGCAGAACAGCCTATTTTTGCAACATTTTTGTAGTCCATGTAAACTTTTGTTTGGCATGTTGGTGAAGTTACTTAGAGGACCATTTCTCAATGGTACTGTATTTTTCTTTAATGAATGTTATTAATAACTTATTTTTCAAAAAATAACTCAATTAGTATTACAAAGAGGTACATTTGCAACTCTATCCCAACTTCCACTTGCTCCTGCAATTTCATTGCAACAATTTCAATAAGAGTTTATGTTTTGGAATAAAACATGATATTGAATATTCCAAATTAGTGTTGGTGTATGTTGATTTTCAGAATTTCATTTTGCTCTATGTGTCTATAGGAGTGGGCAGGGGATGTCGGGGGTCGGTGGCAATGTAATTATATGGATAGATGCCGCGGGGCGAGGGCTTCGATTACCTCTCTCTTTTTTGACCATACATGTGTTTGCATCCCTGATTTTTTCAACTGCCCGTTTACATGCAAAAAACAGCAATTATCAACCGTGTTTTTTTAGTGGTGCTTAATTGATACAAACGTGAATAAGTGCGGTGTCTTATCAAAACAAATCTTTTGAGCAAGCGAGAGTGT
Organism: Sprattus sprattus; assembly: GCF_963457725.1. Lineage (NCBI taxonomy): Eukaryota > Metazoa > Chordata > Actinopteri > Clupeiformes > Clupeidae > Sprattus > Sprattus sprattus. The sequence goes on from NC_137920.1 coordinate 42,418,797, forward strand.
CGATATGGGTTTAATAGTTGTAGCTAAAGCTTTTCGCTAAACAGTTCGCTAGCTATTAGCACTCTAGCTTGCCCAGGGGAGTTTTGCAGAGAGAAGACACAGCAATTATTCACGATTGTATCAATTGTACATCTAGGTTTCTTTGGTGTCTGTTGTCGCAACCAACAGCACAACATATCCTGGGCATTTTTAACTTTCTGTGGGTTGTGACCATAAGCAGCTCGCTAGCTATTTGAACTGTAGCTGGCTCAGGAGAGTAAAATAGCTTCATGCACCCACAGAAGGCGCCTTTTCTTCTCACCCTCCTCCTCCTCAAACATTTATTCAAGTAAATGCATTTCATTCGCCATAGTATCGATAGCTTGCTAATGATAGTAGTTGATAACCAACGGATATTAATGTATGATTCCCGTTGTTAAGGTTACAGAATTCTCGCACTAAATAGGCGCTGAAGGCAGAGCTTTTTTTCTAATTAAAAATAAGTCAGTCGTGAACACAGCCTTAGCCTGTATGATATATGCTTACGTGTACAGAAGTTAATTTGGATGTCATTTTGCTAAAAGGGCACTTTTGTTTTGCGGTGTGCTTTTATGCAGCTTGTGTATAGCAATCGCTAAGGATTTTTTTTTTTACAAAGACGGGAGACATACATGTTAAATGGGCATTACCCATTCATGAACTACGTGATTAGCAGCTAAGACTCACCTGCAGTTACCAAACCCATTACCTATTCACTGTACGATTATTTCATAATGATTTATGAGAAAAATGTATGTAGAGCATGCATAGTATGCCAATGTTATTGTACCTACTCTTCTGTGTTGGGAAAATTATATTAGGTTGGTGGAATACAACATTTCTTCAAATGCTTTTAGTTCATGTTGTATGCATGGTAGTGCAAGGATAATGGTCAATGAGATGACATTTCATTTACAGTATGGAGTATTGTCCTTTTATTGCATTCAGGAAAAAACATGCATAACATTGCTTCTTTTGTTGTTAAGGAAGAACATCTGAACAGTGTCCAAGTCTACATCATGTGTCATACAGATCCTCCAAAGATGCATATCTGGAGCACCACGCAGGAGGGCACCCAGATTCTCTGTCCCAGAAAGCCCCAAAACCAGCTAACAAAGCTTCTGTACACAAAATACTTGTAACTTCTGTGCAAAGATTACATTGTATTTAGAGAATAAATGATGATACACACATCTATTGAGTCGTCCTTTGGTAACAGTATGGCTGCTGATGGCACAAAGTGTTTTTATTATAAGTGGTATTTTTTTTTGTATTACCCATGTACTAGCCAACACATTTAATAACTATGTTTAAAAAGTCTAAAGAAACAGTTTTGGTATGTAACATGTCAACAGTTGACACATTTGAGATGAGCAGTAAGCAAAGTAAGACCAAGGGAAGATTAAACGATCTTGCCCAGTTATGTTTGTATTGTAGAAATAACTGATGACTCATGCATAAAAAACAACTTACTGCTATATTCCCCTTAGACATAAGGCCCATAGTCTGCTCTATAGATGTTGAATGCATTCTGTAGTGAAAATACATTCAAGCATTTACATTTCATCATTTAGCAGACACTTTTATCCATAGCGCCTTACAAGGATGTGACACATTTTACATTTTTCACTGATGGCACACTGCACATCAGGAGCAATAAGGGGTTCACATGTCGTGCTCAAGGACGCTTCGGGAGGGAAGCACACAGGTAGAATGCCCGGATGGTTGGTTTGGAAGTTGCATAGTCTTCTTGTTACCTTGAATATTGAAAGTGTAAGTATCATTGAATATAAAACAGAAGATGACTGCATAATTCACAAAGATGTCATGTCATTCACAAAGAATCTTACCTGTGGTATCTCCATGCAGCATACATTCTCAGGCTCTAGGCATTTGCTCACAATTGGCACAAATACACCTGTATAGATAAAGAGTTTTAAAAAGTGACAACATTATAGGTAAAGTGTATTTGAATGTTTAGTTACAGTTACAGACATAAGTCGACAAATACAACGAAAACAAGGTTTGAGCACTAATAAACGGAGGTAAACACGTTACGTTACGTTCTACACCTGCTTTGTCCATTACTGTTGTCAGATAATATTTTACTTTACAGCTTGAGCTTTACTCGTGTTTTTTGCTTTGCACCACTTATGCTAAGTCCCACATGGTAGATAGCTATCTATCCTGCAAGCCATCTGGTTGATTTAAATGCCTAGAAAAACAGCCTTTTCACAAACAGTAACTTACATAAACACACTGTATTTATTTCATATTACTCACATGTACACACTATTTACTAGCAGTGCAATGCTCTCGACACCGTCAACCTGACCATATGACCTTAGCCAAAGTTAAAACAAAAAATTAAATGTAAATTTGACAAAGTTTACTTACCATTCAGAAACGTTTTGTTGAGCCCGAATTCTTGAATATGTTCGGGAGCCTCTTGTTCTGCTTCTGGGTCTGACTCTGGCTCAAACAGATACGGTTGTACGATTCTGTCTTCTGCAGTAGCCATCTTTCTATATTGTAGTTAGCGGTGCAAGCTATGCGAGCGCATCTCTTGGAGGAGGGGGAGGAGTGAAGGGGGGAGCTGGCTCATTAGCATTTAAAGGAACAGCCACTCAATACAGGTCAATCTGTAGGGAGCTGTTTTTGACAGGGTGAAAAGGGTGCTGTATTAAATTATTCTTGAGGTATTTTGACCAAAATATGTTACTGGCATTTCATAAAGACCCCAAGGAACCATTTCAACTTGTGGTAAAATGGGCATACGATGGGTCCTTTAATATTTTAATCGTTTGACAGCACTAGTCTTACATGATCCTCAGTAATGATTTAGTAATGTATTAAGACATCCTCAGTAATGTTTTAGTAATGTATTAAGACATCCTCAGTAATGTTTTAGTAATGTATTAAGACATCCTCAGTAATAAGTTAGTAATGTATTAAGACAGCCTCAGTAATGTTTTAGTAATGTATTAAGACATCCTCAGTAATATTTTAGTAATGTATCAAGACATCCTCAGTAATGTGTTAGTAATGTATTAAGACATCCAGTAATGTTTTAGAAAATTTTCAGAAATTATGTCAGTTGTGTGTGTCATTAATACATGACATCCTCTGTATGTTATCATGCATCTCTAACATACCTGACTATTCACCTCCTGCAGTTGCTTCTCATTGGCCCAAGGAGGAGTTGCCTTGGCAGCCGTCGCCATGACATCCTGTTGCTCGTTTCCATGGGGCACATCTTGTGCCATGGCCATGTTCTCTGGAGGTTCTTCTGTGTTTGGAGGAGAAGGGCAAACTAAACCTAATTAACACATAATAATAATAAACCGAATTAACACATAATAATAATTAACCTAATTAACACATAATAATAATATACCTAATTAACACATAATAATAATAGTAACTTAATTAACACATAATAATACAAATAACCTAATTAACACATAATAATAACAAACCTCATTAACACATAATAATAAACCTAATTAACACATACTAATAAACTTAATTAACACATAATAAAAAAAATAACCTAATTAACACATAATAATAACAAACCTTACTAACACATAATAATAACAAACCTTATTAACACATCTATCTATAAATCCAGGAATCTCTGTGTGTCTGTCAGTCTGTCCGTCTAGGGCGTATCTCCCTGACGGTAGTTAAGTTAGTTATGAGATTTCGCATGTAGCTTACGCATGTCATGAACCTGTGCATCCTTGATTTTGAAGATTTTTGAATTCATAGTTTGCGAGATATTTGTATTTTACCGTTTCCCGTAGGCACTAATGGTTTATCGTTTCCCGTAGCACCGAAATGACGTCACAAACAATATTAGCGGTATTAAAACTATCCTGCCTTCACTCAAAGTTCAGAATAGCGTTGGATACGATTAGGAGGTCCGCATTCAAATTCTTCTTGGTGAACAGATACAGACTTTTGCTCAGGTAATCTTAAAACAGTGATTGATTTTATCTATTCGTTTATATAAGCTTCTTTATATTAGGTTTCAAAGTAATGTCTAGAGTTGTACAGTCATCTAACAGACAGAGAATGGTAAGTAAAGCATGGTTGAAATGTAACTGTGATTACAGCACTTATTCATGGCATATGCAAAACGCATGAATTTTACTCTATACAACTCTCTCTCTGAATTCATAGTTCGCGAGATATTTCTATTTTATCGTTTGTGTTAGGCACTATGGGTTATCGTTTGAGTTTACACCGCGACAAATGGTAGCTTATTGATAAGCCTAGGAGGCTTTCAGATTGTCCATTGCTTTCACGTCTGTTGCTATGGAGTCCACGAAATACGCGAAAATCTCGCTGTAAGTTATGTTGGGCCCACGTCGTCATGTTATCCTCCCAGTCCTGCACTGAATTCGGGTGGGGGATAGTAACGCCTAGCCTGGCCATTACCAGCCTGTGACTCCATTTCATTCCGTCTTTCAGTCTGGCAAAACGCTATGCATTTTCGTTTCCGAGATGAGCGGGTGCTTAGCTTGAGGTTTAAAATCATTGGAGTTCCCTTAACCAATCAGCAACGTTTAGTAAGCATTCGGTAGATTAAACTCTTCCCAAAGCCAGTTGGGAGAAGAGCTACGACGTCCTTTCCAATCATAAAACTTACAAGAAAATACTCTTGTTCTCCTTTTAATTTTCTGATGTTCTCGAGAGTTGAGACAACTTTTCCGATAGCTTTTCGTGTCTTTTCCTCCAAGGCGAGTTTTGCGTCACAGCTCTGAACTGTTCGCTGATTGGTCCTACAGGATTTTGAGTCCTGGAGACGATTGTCAACGGGGTTGGGCCAGACTGAGTATGAGCTTGAAATCAATTCAGGCGGAAATACGTAGGCTGGTGTCACCAGGCTAAGTAACGCCATCTCCAGTCAGAGTATTTAAACTGTGTTCCCATTGTAAGGACATAATTAGATTACGATCTGTTTGAGAGTGGGCTGTCAAAGCTAGCATCATCAAAGTCACACAGTACAGTACAGTACATACATTCAATAAAATGAACCTACATTTGCGTCCAACTGCATGTCCATTTATGGTCTCTGTATACCTTTGTATCACACACATAATGTCAACTATATTTGTATTTCGGACCGTGTGTAAAAGCATTTCTTTGTGGATATGAGACGTGGATCATACATACAGTACAGTACATACATTCATTAAAATGAACCTACATTTGAGTCCAACTGCATGACCATTCTTACCCTACACTTACCCTTACAATAAATAAGTGATCCTATTTCAACCATAACTTCATTTAAAATTATTTCTTTCTTTATGACATTTAGTTTATAGTTTAGACAGCAACTTTGACATCTATATTCAACTGCATCCATACATAATCTCAAACTTTATTTGTTGGTGTATCTCCAAAAAGGCTATACAACATTAAAACATTTCTTAATGAAAAGGAAACATGCATCACAATAATATTTTATCAAATTTAGTTAATGCGCTTAACGTAGATGGAAACAGTTTATTCAAGCGATTTGCGTCTTTTGCGAATTTGTTTATGTTCGGAGTTGGACTGTAGACTACGTCCTGTTGCAGTGAGAGAAAACCGTGCTGCTGTCTGCCCCAAATGTGATGTTCCTCTACTGCTTCTCAAACTGCCAGCTAATACACCACACCTCATGCAGCATATGCTGTTATATACTATAGTATATGTTTGCGGTTTGTTGTTTCCCCTGAACATCATCATCATTACCTAGTTTATTGTAGGCTAACTGATTAACTTGATTTACGTGCAAACTACGTGGACATGTTATCTCCCCACACATACTTTTTTGTTGTTGTTGCAAATTATAGTTTTTTTTGTTTTGTGATCATTGATTTTATTCGGACCTGGTGTGCGCGGTTGTTTCGGTTCGCAATCTCTTGCGCTTCGCCCAGGTATGGTAACTTAATATATTTCTTTGCTTGTACTCGGATGGCAAAGCATACTGCATATAAACATCTTTGTACAGTGATACGTTTCGCCCAAAACACGGTATTCCGCGCATGTTGCAAGTTTGTAAAGCGCAATTGCAATGCGCTCGTCAATGCTACAGCATTAAAAGTCCCGACGGCAGAGAGGAGGGCGTCCATTCTAGCATGCACAAAACTCTTCCTCCAAATTAGACTAAAGACTCGGGTGAATGGAAACGGTCGCTGATGCGCATTTGTTTTATGCGAATCGTCCGTGAATGCGAATCGTTAATGCGAACGAGCTGAATGGAAATGCACCTACTGACACCTGCGCCAAGGTTCCAAAGAACCTCTTCTCTCTCCCTCTCCATTCAACTGTATATACCAGGGCTCTACAGTGCTAGTATTTCACTCGCATAAATAGGTACGTGCGAACTTGAAAAATAATTTACGAGCACAGTGTGCGAGTGACAGACAGTTGTCAATACAGCGCCAAAAAGTGAAGCATTCTGTTACGCCCGACTCACATTGTTGCGTTGGAAGGCGTTGATGCGTGGGGTGACGTAATCCTTTGCCGAACTGAATTGTGGCTCCGTTTGGTTCGCGTGCGTTGCGTTTCATGCTTTGCTTGCGGCAAGAGTTGAAGAAGGTTGAACTTTTCGAGAGGCAATGCATGCGTCAGCCAATCATATTGCCTTTCATGCATAATTGAGAGCACAGGCGCTTGCCAATCATATCCCGTATATGCTCACGTCTACAGAGCGGCAAACTCAAAAAAAAAGATGGCTGCCAAACTCCGTAGATGGTCGTATTTGTACCTACAAGTTGGTTGTTTGACTTTTTTTTGGTTAGATTTTTTAAAAGTTACCGAGAAATAGACACTGTACAATGTAAAAACCCCTTTATTGTAACTTAAAAATACGTATCATAGGATTTGCGAGGTCTCTGAGCACCCTGTCTAATGATAGCATGCTACTACTGAAAGGGGAAAAGCTTGCTAGTGACTTGATTGGTTTGATGACCTGTCAATCTCACTATAAGGTCTCCGGTATCAACAGAACCCCATGCGCCAGACTCCTCCTCTGCCTTCCGTTGGATCAACGCATTCCAACGCAACAATGTGAGTCGGGCGTTAAGGTGAGTTGGATGGCAGCATTTTCAGTGTACTGACTGAAATTTTAATGGAAACTGATAGTGTTAGCCGTAGCAGCTAACATATACATTTTCAGCTAGCCGTAACGGGGGTTAATTTTCCTTAATTCAAGTTGTGAAGTAAACCTTTGAAGTAATTCATGAATTTAGTTGTGTGGATATAGTGAGCTAAGGCTTGTATTCCCACTACGCTAACCTTAGCTATCCTAGCTGTGTTAAGCAGCTGTAATATCTGAGTACGGGGCTAACGGCTAACTAACACTATGTAACGGGAGTATCCACTGGCAGTTTCGGCTAGCCGTAACGGGGGATCATTTTCCTTAATTCAAGTTGTGAAGTAAACCTTTGAAGTAATTCATGAATTTAGTTGTGTGGAGCTAAGGCTTGTATTCCTACTACGGTAACGTGAGCTATCCTAGCTGTACGGGGCTATGCAAAAGTAGCTTATACTGAAAGAATGGTTAACTTGTTAGCTCACCAGTTTATTTTGTTGCTAATGTGGTTGGAGAGGATTAAGCGTGACCGATAGCGTGAGTTAACATTACCCATGTCCTGGGAGTAATGATTCATGAGAGACCTTGAATCATTAGGTTAACTGAAAAACGTTTGAGGATGTACCTGGACACAGCGTAGCTGTTGTAGTGTGCTCAGTTTAAGAATGGTTAACTTGTAAGCTCACCAGTTTATTTTGTTGCTAATGTGGTTGGAGAGGATTAAGCGTGACCGATAGCGTGAGTTAACATTAACCCGTGTCCTGGGAGTAATGATTCATGAAAGACCTTGAATCATTAGGTTAACTGAAAAACGTTTGAGGATGTACCTGGACACAGCGTAGCTGTTGTAGTGTGCTCAGTTTTCGAAAACTAGACTGAAACTAATAAGGATAACTATGACTAAATGTGACTAAAATAGCTGCCAAAATGAACACTGAGATAGGGGACCCCTTAATCTGCAATTCATGGTTGCTAGCTCTAATCAGATGTACTAACTAGGCTTATAAGAGAAGACTAACTTTTTATGCCATCGAACACCAATAACTAGAACTTATTTGACAGACTATAAACCAATGTGATACACGTGCTCTCTAGCTATACAGTAAAAGTGTTGCTTACGTTAGATACTAGACCTACAGTCTAACTCTAACTGCATTAAGTCTAACATAAATCTTACAATAAACTTTAAGTAAAGCTGGCTATGTAACCGCATTCATTCCAATATTGTTGCAGAAATGTTTCCTTTTACCAAGATAACAATTTCAACAATTCACTTAGCTCAGTAAGTCAGTATAACGAAACTCTGGAACTATTATGACCATGACACATGAAATGTTTGTGCTTAGTAAATATGCAAGTTTCATAAAACATCTGATTTCCACCATAGAGAGACAATAAATATATTTACATTTGAAGCACAGACAAGATGTATTGCATCCGCAACCAATACAAAATCAAAACAAGCCCAAGTCTCCCTCAACAAATACCGCACAATTCAGGTGCACTCATTGATTAACACGACCTTTGGAGGAATAATTACACCCCATAAGAGATAATGTCACTTGGAGCCTATTTTAAGACTTCTCCAAGCTAAATGTAACACACTAGACCCTTTCACAATAAACAAGCAAACAAACAAACAAAAACAGAACAACAAAGATACCCTCATATGTCTAAACGTCAGTTGAGCCAAAATATAATGGTTGAGCTTGGTTGCTTGCTAAAATATATTGGAAGAAGGCCCCACTACACTCATTGAGTAGATGTAAATACATGTTAATTCATAGGCACTTGTTCTCTCTGTCATGACCGCAACAGAGCAAGCACACTCTCGCAGTTCGTTCACGAAACGCATTCTAGTTATTAATATTATTAATATTATTTGTGTGTGTGTGGCCTAATGCTTGGCCTCATGGTTATAGACCCAAGCTTGGGACCAAAAGGTCTCTGGTGTGATCCCCTGGAATGGAAGTGAATGGACAAGCACCTAACTCTTAACTCTTGTGTGCGCTAATTGCACCTAAAATATGTGTCTGTGCTTGCCAATATTAGTGTGTGTGTGTGTGTGTGTGTGTGTGTGTGTGTGTGTGTGTGTGTGTGTGTGTGTGTGTGTGTGTGTTTGTGTGCGTTCGTGCCAATATCAATGTGTGTGTGTACCATATGTGTACTAATATTAGTTAGTGTGTGTGTTTGTACATAATGTGTGCCAATATTAGTGTGTGTGTGCGTGCGTCGAGCGTGCATGCGTGCGTGCGTGCGTGCGTGCGTGTGTGCGTTTACCTGAGGGTGATCTGTCATGGTTCACTGGAGATGTGGGTTCCATACATGTGACATCTCTCTGTGAGGAACAAAAACTAAAATGACATCTACAGATCTACGCACACACACACACACACACACACACACACACACACACACACACACACAGACACACACACACACATACTCACACACACACTCAAACACACACCCACACACACACACATACACACACACACACACACACACTCACACACACACACACACACACATACACACACACAAACACAACCCCCTAGCCTCTACTAATGTATGGACAAGTTAGTGTACCAGGGAGTGAATGGGGATGTAGTTCATGTGGTATCCCAGGTGGAACACCACAGAACCCATGAAGGGATGTGACATATTAAGAACACCTGAAGGGATGTGACACATTAGAACACATGAAGTGATGTGACACATTAGAACACATGAAGGGATGTGACACATTAGAACACATGAAGGGATGTGACACATTAGAACACATGAAGGGATGTGAGAGGAATGTGACACAAGTACCAAAAGATGGAGCACAAATCGAAATCCTGTCACAATCCAAACTTCAACCAAACCCTTGTATCAACATATATTAAATAACTGTCTTTTTATGATGACAAATACCTTAACGTCAGCTTTGCGAGTACGTTTCATGATCTCCTCAATTCTCTGGAATAAAGGAAGAAAAAAGGAAGAGTAGGACAATAAGAGGCAACAATAAGTGTGTGTGTGTGTGTAGTGTGTGTGGTGTGTGTGTGTGTGTGTGTGTGTGTGTGTGTGTGTGTGTGTGTGTGTGTGTGTATGAGTGTGTTCACCTTCTTCCTCTGCTGTCTTTCCTCCTCCTCCAATTTGTGTTTCTCTTCCTCTTTCTGTAACTCCTCCTTCTACCAAAGAACACACACACGTATGCACACACACACACACACACACACACACACACACACACACACACACACACACACACACACACACACACACACACGTTGGGCTCATTCACTTACATTGCCCAGGGGAGAAAATACCTCCCTAGCGTGTGAGTCTGCGCCAACATCGCTGAACCAACGTATTTGGCATTGGAGGGAGGGGATTAGACATTAATAGCGAAAGACGTTTTCCTCCACGACCGTTCTGCTGTAGGATATCAATAGAACTTCACCCTTAAAGGCTTCATCTTCAAGTGATTTAATATTTAATCGGCTAACATTCTGCAGCTATTGAAAGCATCAGCATCTCTGAAACATTCACAAACATCCATCTTGATTATTTGTTAAATAATGTTCTTGTTCATTGTGGCGGCCTTTCTATGGTTTCTTATTTTCCAAATTCCAATATCCAGTCAAGGCCGTGCGTAATCGACTACCTGCTGACGACCCACGGCCTTGACTGGATATTGGAATTTGGAAAATAAGAAACCATAGAAAGGCCGCCACATTTAAGTCAAAAAACCTCATGGATTACTAGAAAACAACTTGGAATTTAGGAGGAACATGGACCAATGGATTTGGACATGGAATTAACTTGGAACTTGGACATCACGAAAGTTTGTGAGTAACGCGGTGAATTGTTTGTGAATATCCCGACACGTGGGGCTGGACTTTGAATCACTGATTTAAGGAAGCAAAGTGGATATTTAAATTGGAAAAAATAAGTTTTTGAATTGGACATTGAGGTGAAGTGAATTATTAGTTTTTGAAATTGCTGGAAATTGAATTAAGTTTAATATGGCGGACGATGAACAAGCCATTGAAAAACAACGTGAACTTTTTAAGTTACTTGGAACACGCAGAGGCAAACTTTCTTACAAGAAAACGTAATGAAATTGTTTTAGTTCAGAGTTTGTTAGTAAGCGAAGATGAGTGAGAAACTGACCATACGGACTGGTATGAGCCTAGGTTAATTCATTTTAAGGCGTTTATTGAGCAAACGCAAGCATGGTTGATTGATGGTGACGAAGAAGATGATATTCTGCCTGAGGACAGCGTTTCCCTAGTAGGCCCGTCTCGGAAGGCGCCTGGCAATGGAGTAGATGACTGGTAGCAAATGTTGGGTCTAGGTGGGTTAAACATACGTTTTTTTGACTTAAA
>NC_137920.1:42435289-42445289 GCF_963457725.1 Sprattus sprattus
AGTTAAAGCATTAGTATTGTGTAGTTTAAAAATTAATATGAGCTTGTTTTCTTTGCATTATTCGAGATCTGAAGACATCTTTTTTGCTATTTTGACCAATTGTCATTTTTCTGCAAATAAATGATCTAAATGACAATATTTTTATTTGAAATTTGGTAGGAATGTTGCCAGTAGGTTATAGACTAAAACAAAAATGTACATTTTACTTTAACACATACCAATAAATAGTAAAACCAGAGAAACTGATAATTTTGAAGTGGTCTCTTAATTTTTTCCGCGGCTGTATATTCATTCTCACACACAAGAAAGTCTGAGGTACCGTTTGGACTCTTGGCTGAGGTACCGTTTGGAGTCGTCTGATTGGCTGAGGTACCGTTTGGCGTCGTCTGATTGGCTGAGATGGAGTTCTTCTCTGAGTTGTTTCTGGTTGCTGAGGAATTACTGCTCTGGCTGCCATTAGTCACGGTTGCTACGGGGCGTATCCTCATTGGAGATGATGGCTCGGTGATGGTTGCTATGGGACGCTGTCTCATTGGAGATGATGGCTGGGTGACGGTTGCTATGGGGTGCATCCTCATTGGAGATGATGGCTCGGTGACAGTTGCTATGGGGCGTTGCCTCATTGGAGATGATGGCTCGGTGACGGTTGCTATGGGGCGTTGTCTCATTGGAGATGATGGCTCGTTGACGGTTGCTATGGGACGCTGCCTCACTGGAGACGGTGGGTAGTTATGATGTTTAGGTGCCAACCTGAAGAAAGACAGAGTCTAGAGTCATTAAAAATGGAGGGTGATGTATGTGTGTGAGAGATGTAGAGGAAGAAAGAGAGAGAGAGAAACAGAGAGATTGAGAGCGTTAGAGGAAGAGAGAGAGAGAAAAAGAGAGATTGAGTGAGGTAGAGGTAGAGAGAGATTGAGAGAGATGGAGAGATGAAGAGAGAGATGGAGAGAGGAGAGATGGAGAGAGAGAGAGTCGTACTTAGGAGTAGCGGGAGAGGCAGAGCGTCTGGTCCAACCTGCTGGAGACTCTGGGCGCCTCACTGGGGAACCTGCTGCTGGGGAGCCAACCCCCCTCTCAAGTCTACGCCTCTCCCTCTGCAGATGAAGGAGAAGAGAGGGGGAGGACAGAGAGAGAGAGGGGAGAGAGAGAGAGAGAAAGGAGAGAGGGGGACAGAGAGATGGAGACAGAGAGGGGGAGGTAAGGGTATTTTAGGTTCTTTCAAAATAACTGAAACGCCTCTAACAGAAACCAAATATACAAATGATCAACCAAAATCAGGGGGATCCAAAAGCTAAGGAATAAAAGTAGGTTTTGAGCCTGGACTTGAAGGTGTCATTAGAGGGGGGTGCTGTTATCTTATGATCTTACAGTATAGAGAGGGGGGTGCTGTTCCACAGTCTAGGGGCTGCAACAGCAAAAGCGCGGTCACCCCTGGATTTAGGCTTAGATTGGGGGACTGCCAGTAGCCCTAAGTTAGATGACCTGAGGGGCCTGGCGGTGGAATAAGGGGTTAAGAGCTCTAATGGCTAATTCCCGTATACAAGGAATTGCAGTAGTCTAGCCGGGAAGATATGAAGGGGTGGATGAGCTTCTCAAGATCTTTGGGTGATTTTGGCAATGGTGCAGAGTTGGTAGAGGCTGGCTTTGCCTACTGCATTGACCTGTTTACCAAATTTAAAAGCTGAATCGAATATTACACCAAGGTTTTTGACTTGAGGCTTCACCAGAGTAGAGAGATTGCCTAGCCTGGCTAGTGGTGATGGAGTCAGGGGGCCGAATAATATAACTTCAGACTTCTTCTCATTTAATTGTAGGACATTTTGGGCAGTCCAAGAGACAGTTTAGATTTTGCCAGTCGTTAGGTTTTAGAGGGAGATAAAGCTGTGTGTCATCTGCAAAGCAATGAAAGGAGATTTTTGAATAATTTGACCAAGGGGGAGCATGTAAAAAGAAAACAGGATGCGACCTAGGATGGAACCCTGTGGGACCCTGCAGGAAGGTTTCTTTGATGCTCCCTGGTGCCACAGGATTAAAATACATAAGATGACTTAGGCGGAGATGGCAGGAAAATGTTTGCGATTAAAAGTTTGAAGAGCTCCAGGGTTGGCTCTACTTATCAAAAATGTTCACAATAGGATTTAAATTAAAGCTCAGTGTCTCCCCTTTAAAATGATACCAAACATAACAAATGAAAAATATTACAATATGTCAAATATAGTTTTTCAGCTATGTCAGTGTTCTGCTTGATTTATACACATTATTTTCTCAACCTTAGTTTACATTATGTGTGATAACTCAAAACAACTACTCTTGTCAGATGGCCATCATACATCACTGAAAAGCTGAGATTCCAGGCTTTCAGACTTTTTCGGTAACTACCAACCCCTCTGGCTCATGGTCTATACTACAAGAGTAAACCTGCCCAATTTCTCCCCCATAACCAAATAAAGATTCCGAGTCTCCTGGCGGCACCCTTTTCTCAGGGACCGATGGGTATACAGTCAGACTTCAGCTCAATCACGCATGCTGCCGGTAACTCCTCTTTATATTCCTCTTGATGTTAATTGTTTACTCACAAATAAAAGTCTCTTGTATGTCTACCGTATGTCCGTTCGAATGTGTTGGCATTTGAATGTCCATGTACCATGTATTAAGTGTATTGTGTATCGATGGCTACTTTGTGCCGGAATGGCACAGTTTCTGTGCGGTTCCTAGTCGATAGAAGAAGCCATGTCAGCGTCCCGTGCGTCAAGCTACAGCTGTCCAGAACCGCAGAGGGGTGCGAAGGGTGCTTAATTCAAAAATCGCCGTAAGTCTATTTATTTTTAGGTGAGTTCTTCTTACAGTTATACAAGGCCTCAGAATTTTGCTCGCAAGCAATGTAAATTATTCAGGGAAATCATTCTGAAAAGTGCCAGACTGCCCATGCCTGATGCTTAACTCTGAAAATGTGTATTGCACTTTACAGGAGACTGTGCAGCGTTTACACAACAGCGAGCGAAACGCCATGCCATACGACCCAATGCAAGGGTGAGATTATTCGTGTTAATAAAAAGTGACGTTTTGCATCAGAAACGACATCCTTTATAAACAAATGTACATTGCAGTCGTTAAACACATTTGATGTACGAACTATAGAAATATGCGTTATCGTTGTCTCAGCACAGCGGCACTTATTTGGTTTATGTTTACAGCTGATGGAGGCGAGGATGACCGTCTTGGCGAGGGAAGAAATGGACCTCTGGAAGAAGTTACCCTGGACCTGATGTCCGATGAAGAGGATTGCACAGTTGAGGGGGAAACTGGCTGGATTGTGCGGCTGCAAGTTTTAAGAAGCGACGAGCTCTCTGACCTGTGTGCGGCTCTGCAAAGAAGACTCGACCGGGACCCCAGATATGCCCTGACCACAGAAGGCTTCGTGTCAGCACACCATCGGAAAGACTACCACATTTCCACCGCTATGAAGCCGTTCCAAAATGTTATTGTCCCAGATTTCAGTGCTGTGTTGCTATTATTGCTGCTGCTGTTTTTTTTTCTCTCAGATGCAATGTCTGTTTTTCTGTTTAAATAAAGCTTTGGTTTTCAATTCCTGACTAAGGTCTTCAATGCTCGATTTGTCTAAAGCAACTGCCTTTCTATTAGGCCTACTATGATTATGATTATTTAAAGGATTAATAAGAAATTCATTAATTTCATATACTACCATTATTAGTACATTATTATAATATTATTATACATAAATTATTAATTTCGTTTTTATGAGGCAATAGCTGTAAATGGGAGGGGATACGATTTTGTCAGTTGAAAGTTGACCAATAAGGAAGAATCTCTTTCCCCAATCACAAGACGGTTTAATTCAAAATCTTGGTCATTTTCAACCAATGGCTGCCTTGTGTGTGAGGCTACAATCAATATGCTAATAAGAGCCTTTCGCACCTCTGTCAGCGGGAGGTGAGAAGTAACACATCGCCGAGATTAATGTGATAAAATGTTTTAATGCAGTTAACGTAACTTTATTTACTTCCGGTCTGCGTTGACCACTGACACGAAACCACCTGTCAGTTTGACAGGATTGACCGAGACGGTAGTGAAAGAGCTGAAGGATTTTGGGGCGGAAAGTTTCTGTTAAAGAGGCAAAATGACGGAACAATCGACAAATCTAAAGTTGTATGTAGCATTTGTAAAGCTGAATTTAGCTTACACAGAAGCAACTCGTCTTTAAGTTATCACCTTAATGCAAAGCACATGACAGAAAGCAGCCCCAGGTTAGATGGTCGCCAACCCACACTCCACAACTTTTCTAGGAAAATAGTAGACCAGTCTGTGAAACTGTGGGTTGCAAGTGACTGTCGGCCCTTCAATATAGCTGAAGGCGGAGGGCTGACTGAGGTGTTCCGAATTGCTTCAGGGGATAATTCGATTTACCGTCGAATGGTAACATTGTGTTTCGCATATAGCCCTTGCATGGCGGCGAGAGAGCACTTCAAAAATACCATTAAACAACTGTGTCTAAAATACACGCTGTCTGAAGTTATTACTCGTAAATGTATAGGATTCGAAGGACGTCAGTAAAGTTGCATTTTTTTGAGTGTTCATTGGAGTGGACATGCTTTTCTGTAGACAGCTATCAACTGCTATTTATGTTGATAATAGATCGCATCCACAGATGTTATTCATTATTTCCATTATTTGAATCATTATATTGACCTATTTGAACCTATTTGTTTGCATGTCTAAAACATCACCTATTTTAATTGACCTAGCTGAGTGGTCTTGTTTGCATGTTCCATCATGTAGTACATCAGTACATGCTATCTTTTGGGTCTTTTCAGGTTTTATTTCCTTGCTTATATGCTGTGCACAAACGGGCCTAGGCCTACTGCAATTAAGTTCTCTGTGTGGTTTTATGTTGTTTTATGGTAGAGTTAGATTTTCTTTTATTCATTTCTAGGCTTCCACCTGTGGCAGGTGCTGATGTTGCTTTCTGTGACACATAACAATCTCTTAATAATTAAAATGAATGGATTACAGATTCAACTAGAAAATGCATTTCCTGAAGGAAATACCAGTGCATGAAATGCAAAGGTTAAGAAAGGAAGAAGAAAAGAAAGAAGAGTGAAAGAAGGAAAGAAGAAAGGAAAGAAGAGTGGAAGAAGGAAAGACAAAAGGAAAGAAGAGTGAAGAAAGGAGAGAAGAGTGGAAGAAGGAAAGAAGAAAGGAAAGAAGAGTGAAAGAAGGAAAGAAGAAAAGAAAGAAGAGTGAAGAAAGTATAGAAGAGTGGAAGAAGGAAAGAAGAAAAGAAAGAAGAGTGAAATAATGAAAGAAGAAAGGAAAGAAGAGTGAAGGAAGGAAAGAAGAGTGTAAGAAGGAAATACGAAAAGAAAGAAGAGTGAAAGAAGGAAAGAATAAAGGAAAGAAGAGTGTAAGAAGGAAAGAAGAGTGAAGAAAGGAAAGAAAAGTGGAAGAAGGAAAGAAGAGTGGATGAAGGAAAAAAGAAAGGCAAGAAGAGTGGAAGAAGGAAAGAAAAATGGAAGAAGAAAATAAGAAAGGAAAGAAGAGTGGAAGAAGGAAAGAAGATTGAACAAGAGTGGCTCTGGATGAAGAGATAAAGAGAGAGTGAAAATATTGAAAAAAGGAGATAAAAATGGAGTGAAGAAGAGAGATTGAGTGTGAGAGAAAGTTGACTGAGAGAGAAAGATGGAGAGATGGAGAGAAAAAAAAATAGAGAATGGATGGTGTCTTAATGTTCCTAGTTACAGTTAAATTGAGAGGGACAGAGAGAGAAGAGGTTCCTTTGATTTGGCACAGGTGTCAGTAAAGCACAGGTGCAAGCCAGTTTAAAGACCCTATTATGATGTCATAATGGCCCAATGTAAGTCAATGGGAGAAATTAATATTCGTTTTTCTTTAATATCTTAAAAAGTATAAAGTTTAGAAAAGTGAAAAATACATAGCATAAGTGTCGTTTACAAGACCTACGCGACAAAGTTTGAATGAAGTTTCTACGTTAAGCGGTTCGGGCTGAATTAATCGCAGAAAAAGGTAACAAGAATAAGAAGAAGAAGAAGAAGAAGAAGCCTAGGAATAACAATACAGGGCATTTCATGCACTGTAATTAGCCTAATAGAATATAGATTAGCTTAAATAAGCGTGGTGTCTGTTGGGCCCCGACCTGTTACAAATACGAAAAGTTGGGCCTCCGAGTCAAAAAGGTTGGGAACGCCTGTTTTAAGACACAGGGTTAGGGTAATTTATAACCCAGGGTTAGGGTAAGGGTCTTTTAGAACCCAGGGTTAGGGTTAAGGGTCAAAGGTTAAAGGTCATTACCTTGGGGGTGTCAGGACATGGGGAGGTGGAGTTCTCCTCGCCTGCTGCCGACTGAAAGTGGGCGGGGCGTCGCCGAGGAGAGCCCCGATAGGGCGATCGGTGAGGGCTGGCAGGGGCTGAGAGAGTGACACAGAAATAAACACACACACATATATATACACACACACACACACACACAGAGACATACACATACAAACACACACACACACACACACACACACACACATACACATACAAACACACACACAGCCACATACGTATATACAAACTCACACACACACATATACAAACACACAAACACATACATACAAAACCAAATTCACATAAACACAAACTCACACACACACACACACACACACACACACACACACACACACACTCACACACATACAAACACACACATACACACACACACACACACATACAAACAAACACACCTACACACACACACACTTATATATATACACAAACTCACACACACACAGCCACATATATACAAACTCACACACACACACACACACACACACACACACACACACACACACACACACACACACTCACACATATATACAAACTCACACACACACACATACAAACACACAAACACATATATACAAAACCAAATATACAAACTCACACACGTATACAAACAAACATACGTATATCTGAAAACATACACACATACATACATACATACATGAATACATACATACAGTGGGGAAAATAAGTATTTGAACCCCTACCGATTTCGCAATTTTGGCCACTTGCAAAGAAATGTGTGATCTAGAATTGTATTGCTAGGTGTATTTTAACAGTGAGAAACAGAATATCAACAAAAAAAATCAGAAAACTGCATTTTATAACATTTATGACTTTATTTGCATTTGATGCAAAAAATAAGTATTTGAACCCCCAAGCAAACAGCAAGAATGCTGGCTCACAATGACCAGTTATGTGCCCAAGAAGCACACAGATTAGTCCTCATTAGGTCTAACAAGGTACACCTGATCTCAACTGGTGACGTTTATAAAAGAAACCTTTCCAAAGAATCATACTTCACACCTTCAACCTCACCACCATGGGCAAGACCAAAGAGTTGTCCAAGGACGTCAAAGATAAGATTGTAGACCTGCACAATGCTGGAATGGGCTACAAAACCATTGGCAAGCAGCTTAGTGAGAAGCAGACAACTATTGGTGCGATTATTCGTAAATGGAAGCAACACCAAACAAATGTTAATCGCTCTAGGTCTGGGGCGCCATGCAAGATATCCCCTCGTGCGGTATCAGTGATCATTCGAAAGGTGCAGAATAACCCCAGAACTACACAGGGGGAGCGTGTGAATGATCTCAAGGCAGCTGGGACCACAGTCACTAAGAAAACCATTGGCAACACACCACGCCGTAATTTCTTGAAGTACTGCAGCACTCACAAGGTCCCCCTGCTCAAGGAAGCGCATGTACAGGGCCATCTGAAGTTTGCCATTGCACACTTGAATGAGGAGGATTTGGAGACAGAATGTGGTCAGATGATACCAAAATCAAGCTCTTTGGCATCAACTCGACTTGCCGTGTTTCACAGGGGGGGAATACTGAATATGACCCCAAGAGTACATCATACCCACCATCAAGCATGGAGGTGGAAACATTATGCTTTGGGGCTGTTTCTCTGCCAAGGGTACAGGACGACTCCACCGCATCAAGGGGACTATGGATGGGGCCA
This sequence comes from Sprattus sprattus, assembly GCF_963457725.1. Classification (NCBI taxonomy): domain Eukaryota; kingdom Metazoa; phylum Chordata; class Actinopteri; order Clupeiformes; family Clupeidae; genus Sprattus; species Sprattus sprattus. Next base: position 42,443,339 of record NC_137920.1, read on the forward strand.
TGTAACTTGGAATATTGGGCTTGAAACCTTAAAGATTTGGAGAGGGTCTGCAAAGAGGAGTGGACCAAAATCCCTCCTGAGATGTGTGTAAACCTGGTGACCAACTATAAGAAACGTCTGACTTCTGTGCTTGCCAACAAGGGTTATTCCACCAAGTACTAAGTCATTTTTGTCAGTCAGTTTTGCTAGGGGTTCAAATACTTATTTTTTGCATCAAATGCAAATAAAGTCATAAATGTTATAAAATGTATTTTTCTGGATTTTTTTGTTGATATTCTGTTTCTCACTGTTAATATACACCTACCATTAAAATTATAGATCACACATTTCTTTGCAAGTGGCCAAACTTGTGAAATCGCCAGGGGTTCAAATACTTATTTTCCCCACTGTACATGAATACATACATACATACATGAATACATACAGTACATACATACATACATACACATAAATACATACATACAAACATACATACATACACATGCATGCATACTGCACAAGCACACACACAGACACATATAGACAGACTTGCAATATAAATATGGATATGAATTAACCGCAACACAGCTACTGTCAGTCGGGGATAAAAGTTTTAGATAAAATTAGGTGGATATTTAATGTTTGTTAATGTCTATGTTAAAAATAAACCTTCAGAATCATCTCGGTTGGAAAACCCTACAATCTGAGTTTTAGAAGAAAACCCAACAATCTGCTTTGATAAAAAATGTTATTCAATCAATATGTTTTTATGTAAGGTAAACATTATTAAGCTTCTCAGCACATTTAAAAATCTATCCTACATACAGTCAAGTAATGTCAAATGTAATTCAATGACTATCTAAAACTATCTAAAAATATTAGTACTAAATTACTTTAGAGTAAAAGAGTCCAAAAGCATATATCATTACAAATAGCTATAAGCCTATATGGTTTCATTTGGGATGCGATTATGAGGGGGTCCTCGGAAAATGCTCTGCCCTTTGAGGGGTCCCTTGCCCCATAAAGTGTGAGAACCCCTGCCTTAGAGTGTTCATGCACAGCACATAGTCATCCACACTGGCTGAGAGAAGAGAAGCTCCCATCCACTCATACGATCAATCAAATCTGATTAGATCAATGAGAGTCTGTAGGGAGATGGAGAGACAAGAGATGGAGAGAGAGAGAGAGAGATGGAGGAGTTAAGGCTCATATCCTTAAGAGCGAGGGAGAGATGGAGAACGAGGGAGGAGGTAAGGCTCATATTCTTAAGAGCGAGGGAGAGATGGAGGGAGAGACGGAGAGAGAGGGAGGAGGTAAGGCTCATATTCTTGAGAGAAAGGGAGAAGAGGAGTTAAGGCTCATTTCCTTAAGAGAGAAGGAGGGAGAGAGAGAGAAGGAGAGGGGTTAGAGAGAGAAGGGAGGAGTTAGAGAGAGAGAGGATAGAGAGGGGGAGAGGGGCTAGAGAGAGAGGGGGAGGAGTTAGAGAGATCGGGGGAGGGGTTAAGGCTCATACCGTTGCCTGTGTCACCAGATGCAGCTGGGAGGGAGGAGCCAGCAAGCAAAGGGGGTGGGGCATTCTCAGGGTCACCTGGGAAACCGAGAGGGGAAGGGGAGGAGCAAGAAGCAGAGACAGAAAGCATTACACACACACACCCTTGTCTCTCTCTCCCTCTCATACACACACACACACACCCTTGTCTCTCTCTCCCTCTCATACACACACACACACACACACACACACACACCCTTCTCTCTCTCATACACATCTCTCTCTCTCATACGTACAGACACACACACACACACACACACAAAAATCCTTTTCTTTCTCCCTCACATCGTCGGAAACACACAGACCCAGGAGCCTCATCTCACAAACACACCTGCAAACCTAAAACATACATACACGCACGTCACACACACACATACACACACGTCAAAGCTGCAGGCATTGAAGCAAAGCCTAGCATGCAAG
>NC_137920.1:42450289-42460289 GCF_963457725.1 Sprattus sprattus
GTCAAGAAACCCTCAGCTTTCCTCAACTAGCTTATAATTTATAGACAGGCTCATAGACTAGCTGATGGACTAGTTCATATACTAGCTCATAACTCATGGACCACTTTATAACTCATATACTAACTCATAAATCATAGACAAGCTCAGAACTCTAGACTAGCTCTGTACCAGAAAGGCAAATTACCGCTTGTTGTAACTAGCACTGCACGAAAACCAAGATTATCGGGCACCTACACGCTGTGATACAGCCGCGAATGATCACCATTCCTGGTTGATCGCGGACATTCCCCCGAAATATCCGTCTGCCGCATACGAACGGAATTTCCCGGGAAGGAACCTGCGAGGGGAGGGGGGCGATGTGTTTAGCATTCTCACCTCCCGCTGACAGAGGTGCGAAATGCTCTTATTAGCATATTGACTGTCGGCAGTCTAGCCACACACACCCTGCTGCAGCCATTGGTTGAAAACGACAAGGAATTGAATTAAAACGTCTTGTGATGAGACGGAATGAGATTCTGTCTATTGGTCAGCTTTCAACTGACAAAACGTATCCCCTCCCATTTACAGCTATTGCCCCATATAAACGAAATTAAAATGTACTCGATAATAATTTAATTGATATTATGTCTTTAGGGTTTTGCTCCGGGGTTATCACATTTCTTGATTTGCCTTCCGTTTTCAGAGTTTCAGAGTGCTGTCTTTAGGGTTTTGATTTCGGGGTTATCACGATTCTAGCTTTGCCTTTCATTTTCAGACTTCGAGGGTTGCAATGTACTTTTTTTGGCATGTAATTATACAGAGTCGGGCTTACTCTGATACTGAGGTATTCATTTCGCAACTTGGGACTGTTTGCCACTTTGATCACATTTCAGAGTTTTTTTTATGGGATTCAGGTCTCGAAATTGGGCTGGCCATGACAGGGTCCTGATCTGGTGATACTCCATCCACACCTTTACTGGCCTGGCTGTGTGGCATGGAGCATTGCCCTGCTGGAAAAAACACTTCTCAGAGTTGGGGAACATTGTCAGAGCAAAAGGAAGCAAGTTTTTCTTCCGGGACAACGTTGTACTTTGCCTGGCTGAGGTTTGTAAAAGACCATAAGGATTGAACCAAAGCCGACTGGAGGGTCTCCTAGTTCGTCTTCTCTGATGAGTCCAATTTTCAGCTTTGCCCAACACATGGTCGTCTGATGGTTAGACGGAGACCTGGAGAGGCCTACAAGCCACAGAGTCTTGCACCTACTGTGAAATTGGACTCATCAGAGAAGACGAACTAGGAGACCCTCCAGTCGGCTTTGGTTCAATCCTTATGGTCTTTTACAAACCTCAGCCAGGCAAAGTACAACGTTGTCCCGGAAGAAAAACTTGCTTCCTTTTGCTCTGACAATGTTCCCCAACTCTGAGAAGTGTTTTTTCCAGCAGGGCAATGCTCCATGCCACACAGCCAGGCCAGTAAAGGTGTGGATGGAGTATCACCAGATCAGGACCCTGTCATGGCCAGCCCAATTTCGAGACCTGAATCCCATAAAAAAAACTCTGAAATGTGATCAAGAGGAAGATGGATGGTCACAAGCCATGAAAAGAAGCCGAGCTGCTTGAATTCTTGCGCCAGGAGTAGCATAAAGTCACCCAACGGCAATGTGAAAGACTGGTGGAGAGCATGCCAAGACACATGAAAGTGGTGATTTTAAATCAAGGTTATTCCACCAAATATTGATTTCTGAACTCTTCCTAAGTTAAAGCATTAGTATTGTGTAGTTTAAAAATGAATATGAGCTTGTTTTCTTTGCATTATTCGAGATCTGAAGACACTGCATCTTTTTTGCTATTTTGACCAATCGTCTTTTTTCTGCAAATAAATGATCTAAATGACAATATTTTTATTTGAAATTTGGTAGGAATGTTGCCAGTAGGTTATAGAATAAAACTAAAATGTACATTTTACTTTAACACATACCAATAAATAGTAAAACCAGAGAAACTGATAATTTTGAAGTGGTCTCTTAATTTTTTCCGCGGCTGTATATAGTCCATCTGTCTTATTTGACGAAGCAGTGAGTTAGCTGTCTTTCAATATCTCTTGTCGAATTATCTCACATGTTAACGGTGGTATGTGTTTAAAAGTTTTAACTTTTAGGGGGGGCTATCACACCAATGTGGGCTTCTACGGCAATACACAGGGTTGAAGACTGTCGTAAATCCCACATTTTATGCAGTGTAGTTTACTTTAGTTTACCTTTCAATACTTAGTTCTTCCTTTACCACAACATGAATTTTAATTTAGGCAAAACAGGAACACGTGTGACAAGACTGACTTGTTTAGCCCATTGGCGCCGGATGCTGCGTAGCGCAGCATAGGCTTTCCTGCCGGTTGCTGCGTAGCGCAGCATAGGCTTTCCTGCCGGTTGCTGCGTAGCGCAGCATTTTGTACACGTGCTGTTTTCATGACGAATGCAGCGTATAACTCACTCTGGTTGGTTAAAATTACACATGGGATGGGTCTTAAGGCTTTGCTAAAGATCAGATGACCACCAAAATGAACTTTGGTTGGCTGAAAATCACGTCAATCAATCAGATAGCCACGCGATATTCTGTGCTTGTTTTCAGTGATACCATGCTGGCTAGCGAGAAGTAGCAGTGAAGAAGTAGCAGTGAACATGGAGTATTTTGATAGCGATGTCAGTGATTTCGACATAGATTTTGAAGGATTTGAGTCTGAGAGGGAGAAGGATAATGACTTTGTGTCAGAGGATCCATTAGATACGGCACAGGAGTGGGATTTTGTGGGCACGGAAGGAGAGGAGGAGGGATTCCAGGTGGACTGGACAACCGGCAATGATCTGGAGGTAATTATTTATGTTTTGTTTTCTTGTGCGATCTTCCGAGTTCTCTTCTCTTAGAAAACGGAATGGGCAGTAATGATAGTGGTGCTATAGCGATTACTAATGGTGATGATGGTTGATAATATATACATGCAATAATGTTAGTTATAGATACAATAATGGCATAATGAATAAATAGCATTTACATTTAGCAGACGTTTTTGTCCAAAGATTTTAGATAAGAAAAATAACGTGGAGAACTGTATAGCATAATACATCATAATGAATAGTAATACAATTATGAATAAATATAAATACTATAAATAACATTGATGGAACTGGAAATATACTATTCTGTTAGTGTAGCTTTATTGTGTATCCAACTTGAATGTGTACTCCCTGTCTGTGCCTCAAAGAGACCTGAACAATTGGCATATGAACACCTATAACCCCTATACCCTATAGACAGTCTAGTAGGCCATTGTCTTAGCACCAGCTGAGAGGGTGGGTCTCATAATAATACAATGATTGAATGCTTTGCCATACGTTTTTACAGATATCTCCATCTCAAGGATAACGTTGACCCCGCCATGGCTTCATGCTCCATGTGAACTGCGAGGCCAGCTCCACCCCAGGATGTCTCCATCCCTCTCCTCTCCTCCCTCCCCATTTCTCTTTCCCCCTCCCTCCCCCTCTTCCCCTCCCTCATAATGTTTGCATACTTGAAAATTGTATTTATTGTATTTTATATCATTGATTTATATTGTTTTTGTGTGTTTGAGAGTTTTTTACAAATGTTATTGTTGTTTGTGTGCTCAGGGAGCAGGTTTTAATAAAACCTGCAGTTCTTACCTTCACAATGCTTCTTATTTCATGTTTCTAAGTGCTACAGAGGCTTAGATATTAAGGTTTTTGTAGACGTTGACAATTCTTACTGTTTTCTCAGAAAACCCTCAGGAAATGAGGTACTTTCTCATAGAATAGCATAGGATTTAACAGGCGTTTTTAGCAGGCGTTTTAGGCAGAAATGGGTTAGACAGGTTTCTATGAGTTATGAGCTAGTCTATGAGTGAGTATAGGAGTAAGTATATGAAATAGTCTATGAGCTAGTATATGAGTTATGAGCTAGTGTATGAGCTAATCTATGTGCTAGTATATGTCTATAGAGCAGGGGTCTCAAACTCAGGCCCGCGGGCCAATTCCGGCCCCCCATCTGATTTTATCCGGCCCGCAAAGTTCCATTGATTTAAAAAAAAAATTGAAAAGTTCCATTGATTTAAATGGGCCACCCCAAAGTTTACCGTAAAAATCTGGCCCCCCAATGACCAAACTGGACGCTCATCGGCCCCTGGGTCATTTTAGTTTGAGACCCCCGCTATAGAGTCTGGAGAGTCCCATGAGGAGAGAAGCAGCACTAGTTTCTAAATCCAGAGCTAATTTAGGGTAAATATTAAAATAGGAGCCACTTCCAGTCTTGTGCCTCCTGGGGCAGAGCTCATAGAGGTCTCATACCAAGGAGAAATAGATTAACACAGAGAGAGACAGAGGGAGAGAGAGGGAGAGACAGAGGGAGAGAGACAGAGAGACAGAGAGGGGGACAGGGAGAGGGAGAGCTGGGGAGAGACAGAGGGGGACGGAGAGGGAGAGACACAGATGGAGACAGAGAGAGAGAGGGAGCGAGAGATAGAGGTAGGGAGAGATGAAGAGACAGGGAGAGGGAGAGATGGAAAGAGACAGATGGAGATAGAGAGAGGGACAGGGAGAGATGGAGAGAGACAGAGAGAGGTGAGGGGGAGATGGAGAGAGACAGATGGAGATATATAGAGAGGGAGAAACAGATAGATAGACGGACAGTGAGAGAGAGAGGGTTGAGATCAAGAGAGAGTCTGCCAGAGAGAGAGAGGGAGAGAGAGAGAGAGAGAAAGACTGCCAGAGAGAGAAAGAGAGAGAGAAAGTCTGCCAGAGAGAGAGGGAGAGAGAAAGAGAGAGAAAGACTGCCAGAGAGAGAGGGAGAGGGAGAGAGAGAGAGAGAGGGAGCCAGAGACTGTTGTTTAGCACAGCAGAAATTGAGGGCATCTGTAAGACGAGGCCTTAAGGTGAAGAGAGTGAATCTGTGTTTGCTTTTCTGTCCTTTCACAAAGTGACTTTCTCAAAAAGCATATCCTTACAGCAAACACACACACACACACACACACACACACACACACACCTACCCAAAACCCCCCTGGTCTCCCCATCCTGCTCTTACTGCAGCAGCACCAGTCTAAACTACCATCACAGACACACACACATACACCAAACGTTATCTCACTATCCCTCAGACACACACACACAATTTATCTCATTCCTCCTCATACACACACACACACACACACAGACACTTTCTCATTCCATTTAATTCTCTCCCTCTGACTACCCCCCCCCCCCTCCCCCCCCAAACACACACACACACACAACTTATCTCTGCTTTAATTATCTCTCTGTCACACTATAAACTGCTGATTACTCTAGCTGCTAAGCTCTCCTTCACCATCACACACACACAACCAAGACCCACACACACACAACCAAGACCCACACACATACACAAATATACTCACATTCAGACTACTATTACTAATCCCCCCACATAAACACACACTCAGATACACCTAGACTTTCTCATATACGTGTGTGTGTGTCATGTTCAGGCTCTTACACACAGCTCTGTGACATCCCTGCCTGTCTGATTAGGGCCTAGTAAAGGACCCTCCATGTTCATGATAAAGGCTCCAAACAGCCAGACCTACAGTTAACCCTTACTCTCACCCAGACACACACCCTACATCACACTCACACACCCTACATCACACTCACACACCCTTCATCACACACACACTCACACACACACACACACACACACTCACTCACACACACACACACACACACACACACACACACCCTACATCACACACACACACACACACACACCTTCCATCACACACCCGCACATTCTACATCACACACACACCTTACATCATCACACACCCATACCCTACATAACTCCTGTCTACACCCCAACTAAACGCTAAAAAAAAAGCAATCTAAACAGAATCACATAACAGTCTTTACACAATGACAGTCTTTACTAGGGGTGGGGGGGAAATCGATTATTCAATTTTTCTCGATTCTCTCTAAAACGATTCTGTCTCGATTCAGAAAAGTTCATAATCGATTTTGTAAAAAAAAAAAAAAAAAGTTGGGGATGGCAGGGTGGTCCAACCCAGAGCACAGCACGCACGCACGCGCACACACACACACACACACACACACACACACACACACACACACACACACACACACACACACACACACACACACACACACACACACACACACACAGGTTGCTGTTAGAGGTGTGTTTATCTGTCCATCACATGGCCATATACCATCACCATTCATTTGAAGATGACACCAGTTCTAGTTGCCAAAAAAAACATGCTTCAAAATGGGGCAAATTGTTGCATACTGTCTCTTTAAAAACCAGGCTAACATGGCAGTTAGGGTTAGGGTTCACGATCTGTGCAATCAAAGCGTTGAAGTTGGAAATAGGGTTTGATGCGAAAGTGGCAGAAGTTAATCATCTTAGCAGCCAGATAGGAAGAGATTTTGTCTGAGCATTGCGTCATTATATAAGATGGCGGTTCCATTTCTCCAGTGTGTGTGTGTGTGTGTGTGTGCACCTCCTCTTCAAGAGCATTAGGGTTCAGTGTGTGTGTGTGTGTGTGTGTGTGTGTGTGTGTGTGAACCTCCTCTTCAGGGAGCAGCGGCAGGCCCTCTATATCCCAGAGATAGTTGTGACGTGCTAACAATGGACGTTCAAACTTTCCATGTACACAGCAGGGAGAGAGGGTCAGGGTCAGGCTCAGAGCTCTCGGCTGGGACAGCAGTCCTGACACTCATGTGTTTTACTTCAGTTAATTCCCTATCATTCAATATTAGACTCTGGAATATGTGCTTATGGTTACAATGGATCATATATTATGTTTATTTCTACTAGTACATGGTTATATGCCTTCCTCTCTCACACAGATACATATTAAGATAAAACATACAGATAAAACAATGAGCTTTTTTGAGTATTTTTGAGAGGCTATGCGGATTAGCAGGCACGCACACAATCAATAGCTCCCCTAGTTCAACAGCAGCTGAAACCGGCTGTGTGCGTGTGCGTGTGCATGTGCGAGAGTGAGAGCGCGGCGTCACCCGGTCAGAGATGTGCGTGTGTGTCTGTGAGTGAGTGTGTGTGTGTGTGAGAGAGAGAGCAGAGCGGTCAAAGATGACTGTGTAATTTTCCGGGGCCTCGATCAATACCGTCCCTAACCCGCGCCAAGCCAATGCGCAAACATCGCAAAGTGAAGCTGAAAATCGACATATTTTACTTTGTCAACATAAGAAGATCCCATTATGTAGCCTACTATAGGACAATCTCAGACACAACTGCGTAAAAAGCACATCGTTAATGATGTAGTTTAAATAATGTCCTTGTCTAGGATGAACAGAGCGTTTTTTGACTCAGCTATTACAAACATGTTATTTCTGTTCTGTCCAATCTCGCTTATTATGGTCCATGTCACCTAACAAAGAGGCCGGTTAAACTCGGAAACACTAATGTGGTAGCCTAGGGAAGGTTTTATCAAGGTTTCAAAAGAAGCCTACCGTGAATACACTACGGTCTCCTCTGTGTAAACAATAACTGAGACAGATAACCTTGATGGGTGTTGCTTGACTTGCAGATATGTGTTATTTGACTTAACCGACACACGCCAAATCAAAATAATCTTCTATTGCTGCCGTATGCCATTGTGTGCTAGCCCGGGCTATAGGCTACTGTCTGCTGCTGTTGAAGAATGGACTAGACAGAAGGCTACGCATAACTGTCAAAGCCTAGCCTATGCGATGCCTTGTATTGGACATTCATTTCACCATTATTATAGACAAACTACAAACACACCAGCCTACTATCAGCGATGCATAGCCTTCCACCTGAAGGGCATATCTACCTGACGGTTCGGGTGGTACACACGCGGGACAAATGTAGCCCTACCTGAGGCTGTGCGGACTTCCGTGGTGTCGGTCATGCTCGATTCTGGCAGTCTCCCTCGTCGAAAATATCTCTGCCTGGATGCAATGACGCGAATGGAAGTAACGCAGGCAGGACACAGAAAACAAATGATCAGCACATGAGACGGTGTGTGCCTTATAGCCTACTGTGGTCCGGTTGGACGAGCATCAGCATCATTGCAGTGATGTGGACGTTAGACCGTTTGGACGAGAGTACATCCCTCTCCCTCACTCTCTCTGTAGTGCGCCCCGCCACACGCAGAAGTTCACAGACGCTGCAAGGCTGCGATACAGCGCAGGCTAGCTATTGTATATTATATGCCACACACGTGGTCTTATACGCTTTCGTTTAAAACAAATAAAAAACGGCAGCATTAATTAAGCGTGAAATTGAGTAATGTGTGCAAACGAGCAAGAGGTTGGCATGGGTTGTCACTGTCGTTGAACATCACTGTGAGCGCCGTACACTGGCTTGCCGCGGATTTAGTTATCACGGTCTATAAATACGTCAGTCTGTATGAAATGCTAAGTCTGTCTCTCGAAGCAGTTATTTCCCAATTGCCGCTTTGTACAGAAGCTCTCATTTGGATCACCTGAGCAGTAGGCCTACCGGGCTAAATACAGCTGATATCCTGTTTGGAATTTACAGACCTAAACCAAATTCTTCTGGGTTATTTTGAAATGTAAGGTAACGCTGAGAATGTCATTATGAATACCCAGATAGCAAGCATGTCAGGCTACTGGTCCAGAGCTTGGCTTCCCACTGGTGGTTTGTGTGTGTGTGCCACTTCTGGTCCGCTTTCAGACCACTATCATCTTTAGTTTAACTGGGCGTTGATATTAAGAAAAAAAACATCAAATGCTAGCAATTCCTGTAATTTCTAAATATCATCCTTGAAACAGTCTATTTAAAATATCAGCTGCCAAACAGGTGAAGTTCATGTTACTAGAAGGCAAATAAGGTGAAAAATTATGTGAAAAATGAATGATTGTTACGCACTGGTAACATCATTAAAAATGTTAAGGGTTGGTGAAAATGACTGGAAAAGTAAAAAAAAGCGGGTGGCAGAATGGTGGGCCATTTTTCTGTAACTCACCATTGAACCACCTGAAAACCCATGAGCACAAGGCCAGCGGACCCCCACCTCTGCCTCAATGGTTGGTCCACACACACACACATACCACACACACACACACACACACACACACACACACACACACACACCACACACACACACCACACACACACACACACACACACACACACATACACACACACACACACACACACACACACACACACACACACACACACACACACACACACCACCTCTGCCTCAATGGTCCACAGGCCTTGCACTGTCTGGCTGTGGTTGCATCTGAATACTCATGCTACCCTACTATATAGTAGGCAATCTGAATACTCATGCTACCCTTCTATATAGTAGGCAATCTGAATAATCATGCTACCCTTCTATATAGTAGGCAATCTGAATAATCATGCTACCCTTCTATATAGTAGGCAATCTGAATAATCATGCTACCCTTCTATATAGTAGGCAATCTGAATACTCATGCTACCCTTCTATATAGTAGGCAATCTGAATAATCATGCTACCCTTCTATATAGTAGGCAATCTGAATAATCATGCTACCCTTCTATATAGTAGGCAATCTGAATACTCATGCTACCCTTCTATATAGTAGGCAATCTGAATAATCATGCTACCCTTCTATATAGTAGGCAATCTGAATACTCATGCTACCCTTCTATATAGTAGGCAATCTGAATACTCATGCTACCCTTCTATATAGTAGGCAATCTGAATACTCATGCTACCCTACTATATAGTAGGCAATCTGAATACTCATGCTACCCTTCTATATAGTAGGCAATCTGAATACTCATGCTACCATTCTATATAGTAGGCAAAAAGCAGTATGTCACAATCCATAGGATGTCCAAATACTCAGCAGGCATTTTGTAGTAGTGCCACGGGACCCGAGAGACCTGCTGTATCCATTGTTATTTTGAAATGTAAACAAACTTCAAACACTACGCTAAGTACAAACAAA
>NC_137920.1:42465289-42480289 GCF_963457725.1 Sprattus sprattus
ATCACATACCCATCACATACTCACATACTCATCACATGCTCATATACTCACATACTCATCACATACTCATCTTATACTCACAAACTCACCTACTCACATATTCACATACTCATCGCTTTCATAGTCACATACTCATCGCTTACATACTCACATACTCATCACATACTCATCGCATACTCACATACTCATCACATACTCATCACATACTCATATACTCATCACATACCCACATACTCAACACACTCATCACATACTCATCTCATACTCACATACTCATCACATACGCACATACTCATCTCATACTCACATACTCATCACCTACTCACATACTCGCTTACTTGCTTACATACTCACATACTCATTGCTTACATACTCACATACTCATCGCATACATACTGACATACTCATCGCTTACATACTCACACTCATCGCTTACATACTGACATACTCATCGCTTACATACTCACATATTTATCGCTAACATACTCACATACTCACCGCTTACATACTCACATACTCATCGCTTACATACTCACATATTTATCGCTTACATACTCACATACTCACCGCTTACATACTCACATACTCATCGCTTACATACTCACATACTCATTGCTTACATACTAACATATTTATCGCTTACATACTCACATACTCACTGCTTACAAACTCACATACTCACCGCTTACATACTCACATACTCATCGCTTACATACTCACATAGGGGAGAGTGGGGTGAGATGTGCCAGTTTTTACTTAAAGTGACTTTTAAGCGAGGCCACGACAGTAATGCTTCCATCTAAAATATATACATATATTAGGGTGTAGTGCATCTTTGGGAACAATCACTTTGGATCTGAAATATAGTATTTAAGAAATATAGCTTTCTGAAAAAAAGTGGTCTCATGGCACAACTTGCCCCCGGTGCGGGGTAAGTTGTGCCATTAAAGAGAATACATTGGGGTAAATTGTGCCATTGATTATTGAAGTAAAACAGTATATTTGCATCTCAGAAACTGTGTTGCTATATAAAAGCTAGACAAATTCAATGCAAAATTACTCATTTAAGGTTTATTTAAAGTTATTTTTCAACAACAAAAGCTGATGTTCTACAAGCCACATAAACAGATAAAAGGTACATTTTCTTAAACAAGGCCTAGAGCTTCCTGAACACATCAGAACAAAGTTGAGTTGAGTCAATTCTATTTAAAGGTAATTAACATGAACACATGTTCAGAACTAAATGAAATTCAAATGAAGACCAAATTGAATGGAATTCTCTATACAGATCACTGGCACAACTTACCCCAGGCCCTTTGGCACAAATCACCCCAATCCCACCTTTTTGGAATAAATGCATCATCCAGCTGTTTTGAGCTAAAATCAAACTAGCTATATAGACTTGCTGTTTAGACACAAAAATCGAAAAACCGAATAGAAAATTTACTTTGGAAGGCAAAAAACTGTTTTTTGAACTAAAAATGTGCTTATCTCTCATGCAAAGAGGCTCTCTTCTTTGCAGGATGAGTTAAGTGGCTGACTCTTCAAAGATGTGTGGTCACTTGACCAATTTTTTCTATGGTTCCCTAGAAATAAGGGATGGCACAACTTCCCCGCTGGCACAAATCACCCCACTCTCCCCTACTCATCGCTTACATCCTGGTGAAGCATCATACTCACCTTGGCCTCTGCAGAGACAGAGTTCCAGTAGCCACCAGTCAGGGAGAATTTTCCAGAGCCGATACGACCCAAAATGTCTTCTGGAGTGTCTTCGGGTCCATTAGCAAATGGAGTGAAGCTACAAGAGACAGACAGACAGACAGACAGACAGTTATGAGAGACAGACAGACAGACAGGCAGACAGTTATGAGAGACAGACAGACAGACAGGCAGACAGAGAGTCACAGACAGACAGACAGACAGAGAGACAGAGAGTCACAGACAGACAGACAGGCAGACAGACAGACAGAGAGTCACAGACTGACAGGCAGAGAGTCACAGACAGACAGTTATGAGAGAGAGACAGACAGACAGTTATGAGAGACAGACAGACAGACAGCTATGAGAGACAGACAGACAGAGAGAGAGTCACAGACAGACAGACAGAGAGAGACAGACGGGCAGAGAGAGAGAGAGAGAATCATTGACAGACAGACAGACAGACAGCTATGAGAGATAGACAGACAGACAGCTATGAGAGACAGACAGACAGAGAGCTATGAGAGACAGACAGACAGACAGCTATGAGAGACAGACAGACAGACAGAGAGAGTCACAGACAGACAGAGAGAGAGAGAATCATAGACTGACAGACAGACAGACATACAGCTATGAGAGACAGACCGACAGGCAGACAGACAGACAGACAGCTATGAGAGAAAGACAGACAGACAGACAGAGAGAGAGAATCACAGACAGACAGACAGCTATGAGAGAGCGACAGACAGGCAAAAAGACCCTAACCCTGATAAGTGCATACTCAGTGAGCATACTAACCCTAACCCTGATAGGCGCATACTCAGTGAGCATACTTACCCAGTCTAGGCGGAGAGGAAGATTTTAGAAATGACAGCAGAGTTTATGCTTCCCTAACCCTTACCCAGCACACCCAGCTGTGTAAACCCCTACCTGTGTTTGTGTGTCTGTGTGTGTGTGTCTGTGTGTGTGTGTGTGTGTGTGTGTGTGTATCTGTGTGTGTGTGTGTGTGTGTGTGTGTGTCTGTGTGTGTGTGTGTGTGTCTCTGTGTGTGTGTGTGTGTGTGTGTGTGTGTGTGTAAACCCAGCATAAACTAGCTTACCCTGTCAGCATTGTGTAGAGAAGGACACCCAGACTCCAAATGTCACAGGCTGCGTCATAGCCCTGTTTCTTCAGAACCTACACACACACACACACAGACACAGACACACACACACACACACACACACACACACAGGTATGGGTTTGCACAGCTGGATATGCTGGATTTGGGTTTACACACACACACACACACACACACACACACACACACACACACACACACACACACACACACACACACACACACACACAGACACAGACACAGACACAGACACACACACACAAAAACCAAATAGGTAGCTAACGTCAGACATAAATTCACCATGCAAGCTTACACAAGGTACCCAAACACACACACACAATAACAGACATAATTAAGAGACACCAAACCGATCACCAGAGATGTAGTAGGGCAGATAACAGCAACTTTTCAGTGAAATTGTGCAAAATGTGAAACAAGCATCAAATTTGGCATGGTGGTTCCCAAGGGTCTACTTAGAAAATCTGCCTGACGTGCCATTCAAAAATCCAAGATGGCAGCCATTTTTCAAGATGGACGCCAAATGCTTCTGCCAAAAATGGTTTTGCTTATAGAAGTGCATGTACTTGATGGATTTTAATGATCTTGGTGTCGATTACTATGTTTTCTTGTATGCTGATTCTAATTTTTCTACTTTCAAAAAACACAAGGGTATAACTTCACACTTTTTGGCTATTTAGATCAGTCTTTTTCTGCATTTTCGCTTGCCTGAAAACGTCTCCTGCGACTGATGAGAACAGCAGCAAAATACCATGGAGAATGTCAGACCCCAAACGGATAGAATGTTTTATATGTGAGGAGGAGGGAGATCTGGACAACTTTAAACAAGCTATGACCATGAAAATGAACAAGAGAGTCAACAAGTGTGGAAAGACTCTCAATGATGGAAAGCTGCTTGCCAAACTGAGTGCTGGTTATGTGGTGGCGCAGGAACTGAAGTACCACACAGTGCATGCTTGGCTGGTCTCTACAACCGAGAACGAGCTCACCTGCGTGCTGAAGAGCTGAAGGAAGCAGAAAACTGAGGTAGGAAAGAGGGAAGCATATCCAATTGCCTTCTCTGAACTGGTAACATACATCATTGGGACAAAATCTGCAAGTGAGAGTTCAGCTCCATCAGTCTTCCAACTTGCCGACCATGTGTGCTCTACAGGCAGAGGCTGGAGCAGCTTGGCATCGACAGTCCTGGTGTTCATGCTACCCGACTGAAGGACCAGCTGCTTCAACACATCCCTGATCTACAAGCTGAACATCATGGACGTGATGTCCTACTGGCCCTTAAGAAGGATGTAGGGTCAATTCTTGCACAAGCAAGCAAATATGGAGAAGCCGTTCATCTTACAAAGCCTTCTGGGATGATAAGACGTGAAATGCTTCAACACAAATCACAGTGGAATGGCACATTCCATGATGGGTGCCTAGAAGATGTTGTACCATCCTCACTGCTTCAGTTTGTTTGCAAGATTGAGAATAGAGCAGACATCAAGTCACAACTCCAACATGGAGCCTCAAAGTATGGCCTTGCTATGGCTCAGCTCTTACAGTACAATTGTTTTGCCAAATACAAGGCCGGATCTCATGTCCACAGACATTTCAAGGACCGGGAGACACCATTTGTTGTGTACATGGACATGTCTGTGTTTGCAAAAACAAGGAAGAGGTAGCTCATAGACATGCTCCATGACAATGGACTCAGCATCACTTATGATAAGAGTCTTAGAAATCTCAGCCCAGCTTGGAGAAGCTGTTGTAGCTCAGTACATGGATGATGGAGTTGTCTGTCCACAAGTGTTGAGGAAGCAGGAGTTCACAACGTCCGTGTGGACAACATCGACAGCAACCCAACAGCGACTACAGCTCAAACTTCCTTCCATGGTACTAGTATGTCTCTGTTCCAACACCCAAGCCCTGAACATCCTGGTGAGGAACGAGAGCCAGTGAAGCTCAGTGGGATAACAGGGTGAAGAGAGTTCAGGAGCTTCCTGAAGCATTCACCAATGTTAAACCAGCATACCTTACTAAGAACCTCAAACCTCCAGCTGTACCAAGCACTTCACTCAATCCAGTCAGACCTGAAGGAAGAGTACAGGTGGCTAGAAGAGGTGTCGGTCACTGAGAGTGTGGGTGATACTCTCAGTATCACATGGACAGCCCACCATGCAGCACAAAAGAGGAGCCAGCCTTTTGAAGTGAGCATGACATCACTGTTGCATTTGATACCAGACCAGGCTCACTCGGTTGCAACAATCAAACATGCCATGGGGAAGATTCAAGATACAGTGGCTTTCCTCAACGCATGGCAGACTCCGGTCATAGCTGCTAACCAACCACTGTTTGCACTAGCAAAACAAATCCAGGAGGAGTCTAGCAGACCAACGCTGACCTTTGAAGAGACCACAATTCCACAATTCCAGTTCTGGAATCTAGTTTTGGACATGGAGCTGGTCGTGCTCCTGTTGATGCGCTCCTTAAGGGAAGGAAACTTAAACCTGTACCGTGAAGCACTCTCAGAACAGATCCCCTACTTCTTCGCGATTAACATTGTAAATTATGCTCGGTGGCTTCCAGTTCACTTCAGAGTCATGATGTCTCTTGAGAAGCAGCATCAAGACGTAGCCAGAGAGTTTCACAAAGGAAACTTTGTGGTCCACAAATCCAGAAGAGACTTATCTGCCATGGCCATTGACCAAGCCCATGAACAGAACAACGCAGCCATCAAGGGTGATGGAGGAGATATTGGACTAACAGAGGACCCAGGGGCACTTCGGAGATGGATGGTGGCGAAGTGAGCCATCTAGTATGTGCATATAAGGCCATTTCTGGTGTAAATGATGCAACCATCAGCACCAAACACCATGAACTGACCTTAAGTGCCCAGACATCTTTCCTTGAGAGGGTGGAGGCACTGTTCAGAGTTATAAAAATTCTTTCCAAAAAGAGTCTGCTGATTTGCTGGTGCTGGACACAAAGAACATTACCAACCAGTTCAGCTAGTGCTTCACGAGAGAGGCAAGGAGAAGTTCCAGTAATTTATGGAGGCCTTGGAAAATGAAGAAGAATGCACATTCTAATAGCCAATCAAGAAGAACAAGGCTTCTTTCTTCAAGCACGAGCAGGCAGCTAGCAGCTTCAAGGAGAAAGTGCTTAAAGATGGCTGTCACTTGTTCTCCCGGCTCTTTATCTCCTGCCAAAACAGACAGTGTGACTTGCAAGAATTCTTCAAGTATGATAACCAGTCAGCGCCTGCATCTCTCAGTGACAATGACAGGCTTCATATGTGCTAGAAGTCACAGCTAACTGAAATACTTCAGGCATTGGTGACATTGCCTGACAGCGAACCAGAGGGAGACACCATCATCATTGATGGATCAGCGCTCATCAATTCCCTGCCTCCACGCAGCCCAAAGACTTTCGATGACTATGCAAAAGAAGACGTCCTTCCAAAAGTGGAGCTGCAAATGCCTTCGTTCAGGGCTCACCTGTACTGCACTCTGCAGCTGTGTATGTCAGCTGTAGTGATGAAGTATGCCAGTGTGTGGGCCACTGTAATAGTTTGCTTTGGAAGGACGATATTTACAGTATTAAGGGTTTTTATTATTATTTTTGATTTAGTTTCCGTCCGGAAATAACATGATCCAAATGCTAAGTATCTTAATGCATGATGTGTATATTTAATGTTCATATTGTGTAAATAAAGCATGAGAAGTATTATTTGATGTGTTATGTTGTTATTTTATATAAAGTGTTCATTTTCTACCATTTACGGTATTATAATGCTAGTGAAAGTAAAAAAAATTCGATTCAGCATGCAAGAAAACATAGAAATCGACACCAGTATCATTCAAATCCATCAAGTACATGCATATCTTTGAGAAAAAACATTTTTGGCTCACGCATTCGACGTCCATCTTGAAAAATGGCCACCATCTTGGATTTTTGAATGGCACGTAAGGCAGATTTGTTAAGTAGACCTTTGGGAACCACCATGCCAAATTTGGTGCTTGTATCACATTTTGCACAAATGTTCTATTATCTGCCCCACTAATGGACAAAAACAGTGATGAAGAGAGAGATGAACAGACAGAGGGGGAGAGAGAAAGAGAGAGGGGGAGAACAGAGAGAGGGAGAGAGAGAAGAGAGAGAGGGAGAGAGAGGGAGAGAGAAAGAGAGAGAAAGAGAGAGAAAGAGAGAGAGAGAAAGAGAGGGCACCTCAGAAAAACAAACACAGTGATGAGAGAGAAAAGAGAGAGAGAGAGGAGAGAGAGATAGCGAGAGAGAGAGATAGAGAGCACCTCAGAAAAGCAAACACAGTGATGAGAGAGGGATAGAGAGAGAAAGAGACAGAAAAAAGAGAGAGAGAGGGAGGGAGAGAGAGAGAGAGGGCACCTCAACAAACAGTGATTAAAGGAAAAAGAGAGAGAGAGAGAAGAGAAAGAGAGAAGGAGAGAAGAGAAAGAGAGAGAGAGAGAGAGAGGGCACCTCAGGTGCGACAAAGTTGGCCGTGTAACAGGGTGTCATGAGGAGGCCATTATCCGCCCGCAGCTGCTTGGCGAACCCAAAGTCACACAGGCGGATGGAGGCGGGGTCTCCACAGCAGTCCACATACAGGAGGTTAGAGGGCTTCAGGTCCCTGTGGACCACCTGCGCACACACACACACACACACACACACACACATACCGCACACACACACACACACACACACACCACACACCGCACACACACACACACACACACACACACCGTACACACACACACACACACATACCGCACACACACGAGGAGAGAGGGAGAAAGGGAAGGATGAATAAGAAAAAGTATTATCATTCATGCAGAGGATCAATTGTTAGGAGACTTCCAAAAACAATGAGGCGTCCTTTAGCTTGAAGTTGCAAACGACCAGATTTAAGTCAGCAACGCAGAGCACATTATACATCTACCAGAGAGGCTAGACCAGGGGTACTCAATAGAGCACATTACACATCTACCAGAGTGGAGGCTAGACCAGGGGTACTCAATAGAGCACATTACACATCTACCAGAGTGGAGGCTAGACATGGGGTACTCAATAGTGCACATTACACATCTACCAGAGTGGAGGCTAGACCAGGGGTACTCAATAGAGCACATTACACATCTACCAGAGTGGAGGCTAGACCAGGGGTACTCAATAGAGCACATTACACATCTACCAGAGTGGAGGCTAGACCAGGGGTACTCAATAGAGCACATTACACATCTACCAGAGTGGAGGCTAGACATGGGGTACTCAATAGAGCACATTACACATCTACCAGAGTGGAGGCTAGACCAGGGGTACTCAATAGAGCACATTACACATCTACCAGAGTGGAGGCTAGACCAGGGGTACTCAATAGAGCACATTACACATCTACCAGAGTGGAGGCTAGACCAGGGGTACTCAATGGGCTCCAGTCCGGATCCAGACCCAGACGCAATCAAATTTGGACCGAAGCCAAAATCAACATTCTAATTTAATCATGATCCAAGTGAGTTTTCATTGGTGCGTGATTTCACACTATACATTGTTTTCCTACTCAATGTGGTTTCTATCTTCCGTGTCCAATCCAGAGGTCCAATCAGGAGCTGTAATAACAACATCACTATGACATCTCACTCACTAAATGTTGGCCGCGACCTCAGTGTGTGTCAATGGCAACAACGCGGTACATCGATTTGTGAACGGTATCTGTTTCTCAGCAACAAAACATCATGGCGTGCTCTAAACCCGTCAAAAAATGAAAAGTTGATTCCAAAGATCGCAAATTTAAGACAGAGTGGACTGCCTGTGGGGAGCACAAAACCAATGTGTTTAATCTGCAACGAGAAGGTTGCCCTTGTCAGAAGTGGTAACGTGAAATGTCACTATGAAACAAAGCATACACACTTTGAACAAAATGACCCCCAGAACTCTGAGGTAAGGGCCAGTTTGCCAACAGAGCCAACAGGTCTGCAGACGATGCAGTAAACATGGCCCTTCACTTCATCCTCCAGCACCTGGACTCCTCAGGAACCTACGCCAGGATCCTGTTTGTGGACTTTAGCTCTGTCTTCAACACAATCATTCCAGCTCTTCTTCAGGGCAAGCTCTCCCAGCTGAATGTGCCTGACTCCACCTGCAGGTGGATCACAGACTTCCTGTCTGACAGTGAGGCTGACGTGAGGCTTTGGTAAGTTTGTCTCTGACTCCAGGTTCATAAGCACTTTCTTTCCCCTCTACTCTTCTCCCTGTATACCAACAGCTGCACCTCCAGTCACTAGTCCATCAAACTCCTCAAGTTCACGGACGACACCACCCTCATCGGGCTCATCTCTGGTGGGGACGAGTCTGCTTACAGGTGGGAGAATGACCATCTGGTGACCTGGTGTGGTCAGAACAACCTGGAGCTAAATGCTCTGAAAAACAGATATGGAGATGGTTGTAGACTTTAGAAGGAACCCAGTCCCACCCACCCCAATCACCCTGAGAGACTCCCCAGTCGACACTGCAGAGTCCTTCCGCTTCCTGGGCACCATCATTTCCCACGACCTCAAGTGGGAGCTGAACATCATCTCCCTCACCAAAGAAGTTCTTCAGAGGATATGCTTCCTGCGGCAGCTGAAGAAGTTCAACCTGCCAAAGACAATGATGATGCACTTCTACATCTGCATCATCTGCATCATCTACAGTCCATCCTCTCCTCCTCCATCACCATCTGGTACGCTGCTGCCAATGACAAAGGCAGACTGCAGCTTATCATCCCGTCTGCTGAGAAGGTGATTGGCTGGAATCTGCCATCTCTACAGGACCTGTACGCCTCTAGGACCCTGAGGCATGCAGGTAAGATTGTGGCCGATCCCCACCACCCGGGTCACACACTCTTCAAGGTACTTCCCTCTGGCAGGAGGCTGCGGCCCATCAGGACCAAAACCCCACGCCACCAGAGCAGCGTCCTCCCGGCTGAAGTTGGCCTTATTGATAGTTTTCAGTGACGTCACTACAATTGTTAGTTGACGGGCAAAAAGAACAGCGAAACAGCGAGAAACAGTGGAAAACTTCGAGCAGTGCCTACTCAAATACGATTGCCATCAACCACAGACCATACCACTATAGCCAGACAGAAATATTCAGAAGGGAAAACAAATTAGGAACTTGTGATACATTTATTGCAGGTGTCCTGACATTTTTAGTCCCTGTCTGAGCTCCAGTGTGGAGATATTTACATCTAATAGAAAATCCGTTCACATACACATCTCAAAAACAGAAAGCCTAGAGAAGCACAGATAGTTATTTAATTTTCAGAAGTGGTTGGGCTCACAACGATGTCGTCTGGAAGGTAAAAACTAAAAACCATCTTCATAAGAGCAAAGATGAATGCCATTTAATATCTAGGTACCAGCTAGCGAGGTACCTTCTGTAAGCTAGCAGCCGTTAGCCTACCCAAACGATGTTCTTTATTATTTGACACAATTCCCGAGTTTAGTACGAAAACCTGGTCTGGCGAATGACAACTTAAATGATCTTCCCATATATTTCCTACTGACATTGTAGTATTACAAGTTGAATGACAAAATACACTAGCCTAGCCTATTGCTTGCTTAGGTACTTATAGGGAGAGCTGCAGCTGGGTAATCCAATTTGAATCATGTGGATGCTTTGTTTCTTGTCTTTATTACTTGATCTATTCCCATTTTAGGAAGTTATTCTGATAAATTAGACGACCAGAACAGGGTGACTGCTTTTATTTCCAGCTCCAAAAGTAAGGCTACTTTACTGTGTGTCGGAGAAACGTTGACCCAGAAGATGTCTACGTACAATCAGCTGGCAATGGCGAAATAAAAAAAGAAAAAGTATCAGCAGGCAGCAACATGGGAGGGTTTTAAATGCGATAAAAACAAAATCCGGGCTTGTCTCCTCGCCGATTAAAACAGCTAACCGAGCAACAACTGTCTGGCATTTTATTAACTTTCATTACAAGAGCTTGAAAGGTGAGTTGTTCCTGTATTAACTCCCGTGTTAAACAGCTGTAGAACGTCTTTTTTGCCCGCCAGCTGGTCATTCTGACGTCAGCTGAAAACTATCAATTAACAAGGCCCGGGACCCCCAGCTGACTTGGGGCCTGATTTACTAACAGGATTGCGCCCATTTCAGGCGTAAAATAGCGGTCGTAAACATAAAACGGTATTTACTAAGGGGGCGCATTTGAGTAGAGGCGCATATTAGCGCTTTATGGGTGTGTACCTGCAAACAGGTGGGATGGCACGGAAACGTGGGTGGTAACCTGGGCGTGAAGCGCAATTTAATGGGAGGAGAGAAGGTAAGTGCGCCTAATGATGCATTGCGTGGTATTTACTAAAACTGCCTGACGAGCGCACGTCTCTGATTTGCGGGCTAATTCTCTGCCTCATAAAAGCACGTCTTAACCAGGAAGCGCATTTCCATTGAGTCTGAAAACGGTGATATGGCAGCAGTTATAAGAGCAAGGCGAAGAAAGAAGACAGAGACAGCGCACAGAAAGAATTTTTTCAACTTGTTAGATTCAGTTAAATACCTAGGTTTTAGTTTACATAATATAATCTCATATGCGTCAGGGCAAGGCCCATTCTGTGAATATACATCTAGGTCTCACAGACGGAACGTCAGGCCTGCTTCCTTAACATCTGGTTCCCTGACCATTTGATGGTTGGCTGAGACATCAAGATAAATCCTGTCTTTTGTCCAGGGCCAGGAAGGACAGCTGGAGATCAATGGTTGTATGGGATGTCCCGGAGCCAGGACCCCAGACAAACACTTAATTAAATTAGACCAAATTAGTTAATACCTCCTACTTTCATTTATGGACACACCTTTCATTTCTTGTTATTGTTTACATGATAATTCTATACTATAAGAGTCACAAACTTTTGTAATGAGAAGAAGCAGGGAGACTGACTCCTCAGCATGCAGACGTGCCTTGTACATGCTTGTGTTGTATGGAGCTGACCGTGGCTTGGAACTGAATAAACACATTCTTTCGCTAAGCCGTCTTCTACAAGTCTGTTATTCTGAACAAGCTAACTTGAACCACGCGTGGGCATCCGACGAATTTGCCGGAGGACAGCACAAGCTTTCATTCAACTCGTATAACTCTTTTTCAGTTAAGCGATCCACAAATCATTAGACGGTACAGGTTAACCAGCCACGCAATACTTCAATTACTGGACCAGATCAGAGACGACATCGAACCCTCCACCCGGCGATCACATTCCATTCCATCAGTTGATAAACTCCTGGCAACATTTGCAAATATTGGCCTCCGGATAATTTCAAACAGTTATAGCATATGCAGTTGTTGTCTCAGCCTTCACTCAGCCAACTATTCACCCAGGTACTCGACGCATTGCTACGGCGCACTGGTCAATATACATTTCCCCACTACGATAGCTGAAATTAAACTTTCCAAACGTAATTGGAGCCATTGATTGCACCCACATGCAAACAGTCCCACCTTCAATCCACGAACACATTTACCGAAACAGAAAGCACACATATTCAATGAATGTCCAGGTCATATGTGATGCCAACATGACCATTACTAATGTGGTAGCCAAATACCCTAGATCTGTCCATGACAGTTTTATCTTCACTTATATATTGTAGTGAACCCATGTCACTTGTAGAATTTATTAATCTCGCCATGTACACATCTATATTGTTATAATAGACAGTTTGTGCATTAATGCCACCAATAGCATATTCTTTATAATCATGTTCTTTTAAACATCTCGCTGTAGGTGATGACGGGCAGAACAACAACATAACATGGTTATGGTTAACAGGTTCAGTGATTGAGCGAACGTGAACCAAAATATCTATCTCCTCTTCGCTGAACCTTAGTTTTTTCTTCCTCGAATCTCCATGGTGGCAGTAAATTGCAGGCGTTTTCTCCCGTCTTTTAACGGTGCGCTAAATAATGATTGCCCAGCGCGGATCTGGTTTGATAAATACCATGGGAAATGCGGGGAAACACCATGCGTTAATGTGCACCTGGCAAAGGCGCAGATTAAGCTGCGGTCGCAATGTTAGTAAATCAGGCCCTCTTAAGGGCGGAGTAGGCACAGAGTGCCCAGCGCGGATCTGGTTTGATAAATACCACGAAAAATGCTCAAAAACACTGTGCGTTAATGTGCGACCGCAGATTAAGCTGCGGTCGCAATGTTAGTAAATCAGGCCCTTGGACTCTTATCCCGCCCCCACGCCTCAAGTCTGTGTTACATTAACACACATCACATTACATTACATTGCACATTGCATATCGCATATCACTTTGCACTCCTGTTTTGCATTTTACTTTTTACTTTTTTATAAATCTTTTATTTTATATATTGTATTGTTTTTGTTGGAGTTATGTTTTTGGATTTTGACGTCACTGTTCCGGACCCTGGACTCAATGGAAATTTGGCAAGTGGACCTTTTGGGTTTCTGATTGAGTATCCCTGGGCTAGACAAACTACATTAAGCAACACTAGCTAGGATTACCTAAACAAGGCTAACCTACTGTATGTTAACTGTAGATAAGATCTGGTAGGATAAACAGCTAGGTTGTACTAACTCTCCTGTTACGTCCCTGTGTGTATCGTGTCACGTCCACCAGACTGAGGGCCTGAATTACTAACAGGATTGCGCCCATTTCTGGCGTAAAATAGCGGTCGTAAACATAAAACGGTATTTACTAAGGGGGCACATTTGAGTAGAGTCGCATATTAACGCTTTGAGGGTGTGTACCTGCAAACAGGTGGGATGGTTCCGAAACGTGGGTGGTAACGCGCTATTTAATGGGAGGAGTGCGCCTAATGATGTATTGCGTCGTATTTACTAAACTGCCTGGTGAGCGCACATCTCTGATTTGCAGGCTAATTCTCCGCCTCATAAAAGCACGTCTTAACCAGGAAGCGCATTTCCACTGAGTCTGAAAACGTTGATATGGCAGCAGCAAGGCGACGACAGAGACAGAGACAGCGAACAGAAATATTTTTTTCAACTCCTATAATTCATATTCATATATATGAAATTAAACTTCCGAACGTAATTGTAGAAATTGATCGCACCCACATGCAAACAGTGCCACCTTCAATCCACGAACACGTTTACCAAAACAGAAAGCACACATATTCAATGAATGTCCAGGTCATATGTGATGCCAACATGACCATTACTTACGTGGTAGTGGTCTGTCCATGACAGTTTTATCTTCCGGAATAGTGCCATCTATCCATGATTGAGCAACGGTGATTTTGGCTACTTGGTAAATGTATTTGTTTCAGTGGGGATATATTGTAGTGAACCCATGTCCCTTGTAGAACGTATTAATCTCGCCATGTACACATCTATATTGTTATAATAGACAGTTTATGCATTAATGCCACCAATAGCATATTATTTATAATCGTGTTCTTTTAAACATCTCGCTGTAGTTGATGGCGGGCAAAACAACAATATAACCCATTGAATCAGGTTCAGTGATTGAGCGAACGTGAACCAATATATCTATCTCGTTATCTATTCGCTGAACCTTAGTTTTTTCTTCCTCGAATCTCCATGGTGGCAGTAACTTGCTGGCAAGTTCTCCAGTTCTCCAGTCTCCAGCCCAGCGCGTATCTGGCTTGATAAATATCACGGAAAATGAGGGGAAACACCGTGCGTTAATGTGCGCCTGGCAAAGGCGCAGATTAAGATGCGTTCGCAAATCAATGTTAGTAAATCAGGATCTTTAAAGGGTGGAGTAAGCACAGTTTGCCCAGCGCAGATCTGGCTTGATAAATACCACGGAAAATGCGCAAAAACACCGTGAGTTAATTTGCGAACGCAGATTAAGCAGCGCTCGCATATTAGTAAATCAGGCCCTGAGAGTCTGACACGACCGTCTAAGACACAATGCTGCTTTCCCGGTCAAATGCTGTGTTTTTCATTGACCTGCTCACAACTTGAATTTGTGTGTGGACTTACTCTCCTTAGTCTTTCTTTACTCTTTCCATATTTCGATTCTATAACAATGACTTTAAAGTTCACCTAACCTTGTCTCGCTGTGTTTTTTGCCAGCAGTGCCATCTCACCCATTTCCTCCTGACCCTAGCCCTAGGGGTGTGACCCTCCTCAGACATGTGTGGGATATTTTACTATGAATC
>NC_137920.1:42482789-42485289 GCF_963457725.1 Sprattus sprattus
AACACACACACACACACACACAAGGCAAGGCAAGGCAAGGCAAATGTATTTATATAGCACATTTCGTACATTATGCAATTCAATGCGCTTTACAGAAACAAACAGTAATAGAATTTAAATAACACACACACACACACACACACACACACACACACACACACACACACACACACACACACACATACACACATAGACAGACAGACACACACACACACACACACAAATTACACAGTAATACACAAAGACACACATACACACACAGAGTTAACATAGATTGCATGCACATACAAACACACACACTAGACACACACACACACCAACTGACCGCATGGCGTCCTTGCGGTGAACTCCTTGTCGAAGTAAAAAGTGTCATCGGACCTTCCACTGGCTGGTTTAAAGGGAGGTGGGATTTCTGTTCGAAGGAGCCTCTGCACACACACACACACACACACACACACACACACACACACACAAACAAACACACACACACACACACACACACACACACACAGACATACACAGGCAAACACACACACACAGAGGTTCCACAGGTGAAGTAACCATGAAAGACTGTTCCGCATCTAGTGTGCACATACAGAAGCCCACACTGCCAGTGACTAATGTAGCAGGGCATTTGTTCACTTGAGTGAGACAGCAACATGAAACAGAGACAGAGAGTGAGAGAGAGAGAGAGAGAGAGAGAGAGAGAGAGAGACAGAGAGTGAGAGAGAAAGAGAGAGAGAGAGAGAGGGACAGGGACAGGGACAGAGACATGTGACAGAGAGAGAGAGAGAGAGAGACTGAGATAGCAACATGAGACAGAGAGAGAGACAGACAGTGCGGTTACATGATGGCATAACCCCGATTTCGGCCAAAGCCCGACTTCTCTATCCATGGGGGGTTAACTGCGTTATCTCACGGTACATGGCAGTGACAAATCCAGATCTTGGCCGTGTCAGTTCAAATCAAATGTGGAATGTTTACAAGCGGGCATCTGCTACCGTTGATTATACGGTAAATAAGTTGTGAAATGAAACAAAAACACATCACAGTTAAAGTTGTATTAGTATTGATTGATTCACATCGATATGAATGGATTACATGACTAACAAGTGGTGGAAAAGTAATATGAAAATATTTGTTCAGTGAATAAGCACGTTCTGTCTAAAACAATCGCAGTCAACGTTTCAGTTTCAGTTTCGTTTCAGTATTTCAAAGTGAATGAGAGGGAGCACAAGAACAGTGAGTGGCTAGCAGCGATTATCATATCATAGACATATATGATGCATGTATATATGTCGATGGGCAGGATCTCAAGCACGCGCAAAAGTTGCTGTTGTCCAGTTGAAATCTAGTTTCGAGAGTTACATGCGCGCGTTGTCCGATTTCCAGCGTAATCCGATCACTTATCTGGGGGTGTAAATCGGATTTCAGTCGGACACAGGAAATCTAGATTTGGGGAGTTACATGAATTGGATCTTCCATTGAACCCCGACTACGCTCGGAAACTGGACACATGTAACCGTGAGTGACAGAGACAGAGACAGAGACAGAGACAGAGAGAGACAGAGACAGAGACAGAGACAGAGACAGAGACAGAGACAGAGACAGAGAGAGACAGAGAGAGAGAGACAGAGACAGAGAGACAGAGACAGAGAGAGACAGAGACAGAGACAGAGACAGAGACAGAGACAGAGACAGAGACAGAGACAGAGAGAGAGACAGAGCTGGGAGTATCTTCACCTCCCTGTTGGAGGAAACAGACCTGGTGGGTGGGGTCTAAACCCAATGATGTGGGTGTTGTTAATGAGGTTGTGAGAGTGTGTGTGTGTGAGGTTTTCATCGTGTGTGAGTGTGTGTAGCTTAAGATGTTGTGAGTATGTGTTGTTTATGAGGTTGTGTGTGTGTTGTTAAAGAGGTTATGAGTGTGTGTGAGTGAGTGAGGTTGTGTGTGTGTGTGTGTGTGTGTGTGAGTGAGGTTAAAAGTGTGTGTGTGAGTGTGTTTGTGTGTGTGTGTGTGGGTGTGTGTGTGTGTACGTACATTCCAGTCAATGGTTGTGAAGAAGGCGTGTCTCTTAATTTCCTCAACGCCATCTGGTCCTGCTCCTGCACACACACACACACACACACACACACATTACACATCACATGTTACATACATACGCACACATGTTATGCACACATGTTATGCACACACAAGAGCTCCTTCAGACAAGTCATGACAGGGTCAGGATTGGAGCCAACATACTTTTTCTCTTCACCAGGCAAGGCTGATTTATTACCTCAGAATTTTACACACACGTGCGTTATGTACTCATGTTATGCACACACACACAGACACACATACGTGCGTGCACACACACACGCACGCACCCACGCACGCACGCACACACACACACACACACACTCTTGCTCCAGACAAGGCTGATTAATTACCTCAGAATTTTCTCAGAACATCAAATGCGAGCGACTCACCTAAGCGGTTGCCAGGGTTACGCTT